>NC_137880.1:4156276-4333776 GCF_963924005.1 Protomyctophum bolini | reverse complement strand
TTGCAATTCCCCTTTATAATAATAAGACGTTATTAATGTGAATTGAACTTGTCATATAAAATGGACAATCTTTGCAAATTACTCTCTGACCCCCCCCCACCCCCCCCCCACCGATCACCTATCCTATAGAACAGCTTACAGGCGTGACAAATAAAACAAAAGAATGGATACGCCCTGAACCCACTCATCAGCCCCATATATAGCCGCCTGTAGATCTGATTTACTTTAAAAACTTTTTTCAACCATGGCGTATATGCAAGATGGAGCAAGAGGCGGACGCATACTGGTTCTTGACGGCTTCAGGTATCAGAGGAACAAACAGAGGGGACAGAAAATCTTTTGGCGCTGTGCACGAAAGACTTGCAACGTTTTTATCCAGACTGGCTTTTTTGACGTGAATGCAGCCAATGTTGTTATAAATGTGTTGGCACAACCGCCCCAGCACAACCACGATGCAGAAGATGACGTCATTAACGACTTGGTTTTTCGTGGTGAACTTGAGGCCTTGGTTCGCGCAGACCCCACGAAACCTGTACGTCGTGTTTATGATGAAGCGGTCACGGCAGCGAGACGGGTCCGGCCACGAGTAGCCCTGCCAGAGTTCCACATCGTATCAACGCATTTGAGACGAATGAGACGCGGCCTTTTACCCGAAATTCCTGCCGTGGTTGCAGATGTGAACATCGCTGGGCCCTGGGCCTCGACGTGGAACGGCAATCGTTTTTTGTCTTTACTCGACCCTGACTGGGAGTTTGTCATTTTTGCAACTGACGAAAACTACCGACAACTGAGCCGGTAATTAAATTAACTATATTAACCTATATCTTAATTTTGCTATGACACTATTTGATGTTAATTTGACATTAATTTCTATTTTACTTTCCCAGATGCCCAGAGATTTACGTTGATGGCACTTTTAAATCCTGTCCAGCACCATACCTCCAGTTTCTGACCATTCACGGAAGGTAATTATTAGTGTTCAAATGTTATCCAAATTGTTGCTTACAACCATCCGTCTGTGTCCCTGATGTTTGTGTGTTTTATAAAAAGAAAACCTTACAGAGAGATGAATTAGTGTAGGCATACATTATTTAATTGTGACTTTTTTATTCATGTAGGTACAGAGAAGACAGGGTTCTACCATTTGTGCTTTGTCTAACAACCAGCAAAACGGTGGGCGTCTACCGGGCGATTCTCAGCCATGTGAAGGGCAAGGTTTTGGAATTAACTGGCCAACGCTGGCGTCCGAGAAGAGTCGTTTTGGACTTCGAGGTCTCAATGCTCCGGGCTTTGGAAACAGAGCTTCCACGTACAGCGCAAAGTGCCTGCTACTTCCACTTCACACAGTCTCTCTGGAGACGGGTTCAAGCTTTGGGTCTCGTGGCGAGATATCGGGACGTCGACTCCCTGAGGAAATGCATTAGGAAGATAATGGCCATTGGGTATGTTTTTATATCAACTTTTTAGGCTACATAATATTACGCTAAAGATCTGTTTTCATTTACTGCTCTAAACAAATCCTTGTCCTTGTTTTCCATTAAGTTAAATTGTAATTAATGTCTTTCTGTTAATCATTACAGGTACCTACCACCAGACGTCGTGGCAGACGCCTTTGCAGGACTGTCTGATTCTAGGTCGACCGCCCGTCTCACCCGGAGATTTCCTAGCCTACAGAGGTTCATCCTGTATGTGAACCGCAATTACATCCGAGACGGGTGTCAGTTTCCCATTCCGTTATGGAATGTCTACGAACGTGACATCTCCAACCGCACAAACAACAGCGTTGAATGTAATAATTGTTTTCTATTTCATTTTTAAATAACACAATTACAGAAACTCGCTATCACTGAGATGTCACCCGTTCTAATCTACTTTTTTTATCAACTTCAGCATTTCACCACAGGTGGAATCTTACCCTTCAGCGCAGACATCCTAACATCTGGGTATTCCTCACCTATTTGAAGGACGAACAGAGCCAGACAGAGGCCCATGCACGCGCCGCACGCCGCGGGGAGCCGGGGCCCCTGAGACGCTTGAAATGGAGAAAACTGGAGAGACGCATTAAACGCCTCAAACGAGACTACGCAAATGGACGTCTCAACGGAACGGAATACTGGAATGCAGTGCGTCACGTAATCCAGACTTTTACATGAGGTGAGGAAAGAAAAATAAATAAATTAAACGGTCTGAATTCAGTGTCTTCCATATGAGTAATGAGAACTGACTCCAAATTTTAATTGTGTTTATTGTTACTTTACAGGTGACTCATCGGCTCATCCAGCTCATGCAGGGATGCTGCTCCAGGAAGACAACATCCTGCTTTTTTTTTTAATGTGTCATTTATTTTTATTTGATATTTTTTATTACGTTTTTATGACACAAGATGTATTTTTTATTTTTTTGTAATTTTGTTGCACCTTATTTGTTATTGTACATACGAACATACCTTAAATACTTTTTAGTACTTACTTTTTGTCCTTTTTTACCTGTTTTTTTATTGAACCTTATGCACCTTATTTTTTTATTGCACCTTATTTGTTATTGTACATACGAACATACCTTAAATACTTTTTAGTACTTACTTTTTGTCCTTTTTTTCCTGTTTTTTTCATTGAACCTTATGCACCTTTTTTTTTATTGCACCTTATTTTGTTGCTAGTACTTTAAAATTTTGTTTGTTTTTAAATAAAAAATTGTAAGTAGCCTATGTGATTCATTGAAGCAGGCCAGCACTGTCATGTGATGTCTCTCTCTGACGTCTTACTTTTTCAGACAACTATATAGAAACCGTTTAGGGTAGCTAGGGTAATGGTAAATACTTAACTTAAACAGTCTACCTTATGTGGTCTATAGGAAATGAATACTTAGTTTGAGTTTATAATATTAATAAAAAACCCGTTGCTGTCAGATTAATGTAAATAAAAACGTAAAAAAACCCCGTTGCTGTCAGATTAATGTAAATAAAAACGTAAATCAAAGCGTCAATAATCTCCACCCACTATATAAGGAAGGATAACAAATACGTGTTTGCTTTAACCGAGATTTGAACCTGCTATGACATGCAACAAAAACCCATTGCCCTGAACACAAACCGCTAGACTACGAGAGGACTAGTTTTTTCTATGGATGGGTGTCACTAGTATTAAATAAACTGTAAACCGAAAATAAAAAAAAATATTAAAAAAGGACCCCCGTCCCTCCCTCCCACGGCCGGCTCTCTCACACCCCCACCCCCCCTCTCTCTCTCCCCCCCCCCCTCTCTTTCTCTCTCCCACTCGCAACCCTACCCCCATGTGGGAGGCGGCCCTTTTCCGACAACGCTTTGAGTCGACGAGGCAATTTTCCGACACACGTGCACGCGCGCAGTGTCGGACTATTGTCGTGTCTACCATTGGGGTGAACTTCTGTCTGTCTAATGTCATGTCTGACTGTTGGCGACAGCCTTCTAGCCGACGGAGCAAAGGTCCGACATTGTCGGACCTTTGCCCCGTCGGCTAGAAGGGTGTCGGAAAATAGTCCGCCTCCCCATTCCACAGGGTTGGGGCAACAAAGGCGAAAGCTCTGTCCCCCCACGTACGGAGTTTGGTTTTGGGGACATCGAGGAGGTTTGCATCACCAGACCTGAGGGAGCGAGAGGGGGCATGGCGTTTGAGGAGGTCACAGAGGTATGGGGGAGCCAGGTTATTTAGTGCTTTGTAGGTGGTCAGGAGTGTTTTGAAGTGGATTCTTTGTTTAACCGGTAGCCAGTGAAGGTCACGGAGGACAGGTGTAATATGGTCTCTGGAACGGGTACTGGTGAGCAGGCGGGCAGCTGAATTCTGGACATATTGCAGTTTATTGAGGACTTTGGAGGTGGTGCCGTAGAGGATACTGTTGCAATAATCAAGGCGGGATGAGATGAAAGCATGGATGAGTGTTTCGGCTGCAGAAAATGACAGAGAGGGTCGGAGACGGGCAATGTTCTTGAGGTGAAAGAAGGCGGTTTTGGTGACTTGGTTAACATCGGGGAGGAATGAAAGGGTGGGGTCAAAAATTATACCAAGGTTGCGGATGCGGGTGGAGGGTGTAACAGTGGATCCATCAATGTTCAGTGAAAAACCTTGGGTGGAATTGGTGAGGGAGTTGGGACCGATGATGATGATTTCCGTAATAGTATAACAACAAAAACAAAATAAATATACACCACTATCATAATGGCTCCTTACAGTTAATGTCCTATTGTGTTGTGGTGCACAGACCATTGTAACAATGGTTAATGTCCTATTTTGTTGTGGTGCACACACCATTGTAACAATGGTTAAAGGCGTAGTGAAACGGAAATGGTGAACAACATGAAAATGGTGATTCCACATGAAACACCGGTCTGAAGTTTCTGAACCAATCAGAGTGTCACATCCCTTCAGGCGATGGGACGGTAGCTAGGGACGGTAGCTATGCTATGCGCTACAGCGTGGTATGTGTTTGTTTATAAATCAGACGGTCGGCCAGCACAACCAGTTTACTGTTATGTGGCTTATTTCTACCCTATAATGTTTTCAGATACATATTAGCGTGATGATTAAGTTGAAACCGAGTAATACACTGTCTGAATGTTATCTTGAATGGAAATAAAAACGGAGTAATCTGTAATCAGAAGCAGCTGTGTTGCACGGATGCGCAGATATGGGGAATTAAACGGGTGAGCTTCCTTTTTATTGGCTTTTATCGATGTGTATCTCTACACGTCATCACGCAGCACGTTTTCGTTTTAATAAATAAATAATACAATAATTTTTTGGACTTTTGATATAAAAACACACAGAAATGAGAATTTTCCCATTTTTTTGGCATCCATTGTTAGGTATGCCCATATGATGACCACGGATATGGTCTAAAAGTGTGAAAAACGTCTTTTTATTTCACTACACCTTTAATGTGTGAAGTACACCTGTGTGAAGTATGGATGCACTGATAAGACAATTTGGCCGATACCAATATCCGATATAATACATTGCTATTATGGCCGATAACTGATCTAACCGATGATATGATCTCATTCTGTATTCTGTAAATCTGTAAATATTATCATTTTGACCATTCTGAAAAAAGCAATGCCTCTTTATTCCAAAACTAGGGATGCACCGTTATTGAAATGTTGGCTAATATCCCAACATAAACAGCTTGTATGTAGTATTTGTTTTTAAATGTTCCAACTATTGACTCAATCGAAAGCTTCCCCAGAAAACACTATGATTTGCAGCCTTCATCATCACAAAATACTTTTTCAGGCTTTTTCTTAATTTATTTTTCAACATAATTATAGTAAAATTTTAAATATCTGCAAAATCCGTTATATTATTTTACCGATACCGATTATCGATTAATTGGTTGTAAGGCCAATATCGGCCTGTAACGATGTGTTTGCCGATTAATCTCCAATAACTAGTGTGAAGTGAGGGGCGCTCTTATCATCGTACATCATCATGACATAAAATAGATACTATGCCTATTTGCTCAGACACTATGTCACAAAATTATCCATTCATTGTCAATAGGAATTTAATGTTTGTGTAGGACGGAAATTTACAATAATCGCTAAATATAGGGGGTCCTAGCGCCCCTCAAAAACACAAGACAAAACAATTTGACATCATTGTTAAATGGAATGCTTCAAAATATACATACATACTATATACTTACTTACTATATACACTGTGTGTGTGTGTGTGTGTGTGTGTGTGTGTGTGTGTGTGTGTGTGTGCGTGCGTGCGTGCGTGTGTGTGTGTGTTGGAATCCTGAATTAAAACATTAATGAATTGAGCAGCCCTACTTAGATCACTCTCCTCACCGATGTCAAGTAAATGCTGGCTAGGAGTGTTTTTTATTTTATTTTTTATTTTTTTCATTAACTGTGAACTGTGAAGCCAGAAAAACATCCCTTCCCTGTGGCTTCTTTGTCACATAATTATGAAACATGTTTGGTTTTAATGCTGGTTCTGCTCAGCTTGTTCTGGCAAGCTTTCGCTCTCTGCTTTTCGTTTTGTGGTTCTCGCTCTCTCCAGTTTTGTGTTGTTGAACATAATGTGACAACTTTCGTGATATTGCGACTTGTTCCTCCTCAGATTTTCTTCAATGCCACCACCATCATCAAGTCTGTATGTATCCAGTTTAATAGGCATCTCATTCATTGTGTGACAGAGGGGAATATTAGTTGCAATCATAGTGTAGCCATCATGTTGTTGTGATTGTCGTGCATATGGTGATGGGAGCTCTTATTAGTATTCTTCTCTTGGCAAAGACAACACTTCGCTCCAGTCAGTCTTGAATTTAGGCACTCCTGGATCTTTATTTGCCATCTTGGTGAATGGTAATAAAGGTATCACAGTATGATCATTATCTGTATTCAGTGAATCAAGGCAGAGGGGTTATCCTTTTACTGCCATCATGCACAATAAGGTATGGGATACGACTAGGTTCCACAATAGAATATATGATCTACACCTCGCCCGATCGTTCATCCAGTATCATTTAACCCATTCTGACCTGAGATCAGATTCATACGAGGTTTCCACTGGACACACACTGGTCTGATTAACCCATTCTGGCCTGAGATCAGATTCTAGCGCGCTATGAGCTTGTAGATCTGCTATTTTTCAATAGCTAAAGCATAACATGATGCTAACACCAAAATGGGTTCCCGTTCAGAATGGGTTAAGTCCCGTGTGATCTGTACACCATCTTGGTAAGTCCATGAATAAGCCCCCCATTAACCTTGTCTCGGCTCTCCCTCGCTGGCACACCCTGTCAATTCAGGCACGCGGCTGTCTAACTGAACATCATACATAGTAAACTACATGTAATATACACTAGTTAACTGGCTTATTAGACAACATTTCAGACACTGAAGTAATTATTTAGTTACACCAAAGTAATTACTCGGCTGATACTGAACCCCCTGCTGAGTTTCACAGCAGTGGTGCCGCCAGTGTGCCCTGGCTGTACATTGGCATCCGCTCTGTTGAGCTACTACATTAAACCCCCCCCACATACACACACATACTAAACCTCTAACAATACTAAGATTAAGATATACACTATACCATCCATACTTCCATAGCACATTGAGAAAAGAAAGGTGAAGTTTCCCAAGGCATTGAGGGAATTTAGGATTACTGGCTTTTATCTTCCTCCAGGATTTTATTGTAGTAGCATGGCCTGCTGCTCATGCTCTCAACCAGCTGCGATGACTCTGCACATGAACCGTTCTGGTTGGGAAATAGGACTATTTTCATGTGTGCTTCTACAGCCCAATTCTTGTTCTTTGCTTCTATATGCCTTGTTGTGGTAGGGCCATATACTGTATATGTGCCTATTTCCAGGCTCCATCAAGCCAACTATCTTCTATCTGTGGTGTTGAGTCCAAGCTTGTCGGTCTTCCAGTGACCATGCAGTTGATCCGTTGTGTTTGCTTCAAAACTGTTATCAGTGTTTGCCATTCATGAGTTAGAGCTGCAATAAAATGCAAAGCGTGAAGACCTCAGGGACATCTTGCTAGGAACCCCATGAGGGTGACAGGTCATCTGTTGACATGGTGTCCACGACCGGGACATCTTCTGCTTCAGTTGTGCGCATGAAGACTTGAAAGTATAGCCAGACCAGACATGCTTGATTCCTTCAAGGCTTGCCCCAGGATTAAAGTCATTAACTTAATTATGACAAGACATTATTTTATGAACATCAAAACAGACTTAGACTGTAAGATAATTCTCAATAAATGTAAAGCAAAACATATAATTGCTATTCATGGGTTTTCAGCCTAATTATTTCATAATTTACAGATGCATTTTACAGATGCATTTCTAAACATCACAAACATAACTAAGGTTGACATTCACACCAGAGAGCTTTGCTGTGATTAAAACGAATCCTGCTGTGCATTTTCAGAAAGTGCACTTCGTTTGGCAGGTGTGAAGGCTCATTCGAATCCTAATGCGTATCAAAGAACCGCATTCTACTCCGAGCAAAAACGGCGGTTTTGCTTCGCTTCCAATCGCACTTGATTACGATTCGGTGCAGGTGTAAATGCAATCCGCAGTAAATAAAGGAAATTAAGCAAACAAGTGAGGAGCTGAACACAGTTTGAGACGGAGAAGGCATATTTTACGCAGCGCAAATATGTCCCGTTACCATGACGTGGATAGACGTGGTCGAATGAGGAGACCTGATCGAAATGATGACGAGTAAATTAATCAATTGCTTAAGAAAACACATAAAAACACTGCAGTGTATTATAGCCTACAGAATATTCTGTCTGTGTGCGTGCCGTAAACATGGAGTGCTGTCACTGTGTGGGGAGTGGGGACTTTCATATCGATGAACTTGTAAACATTTTGCGCTGATGTCTGTTATCAGTGCGCTCAGCGCTGTGCCTCCATGCCCAAAAGAACAGTGCGTTGCTGCGTACGTATAGTGAGAGAGAGAGATTTGCATCGCGTCTACCAAAGTATTAGGTGGGAATGTGACCTTAGACTCTTAGATCACCTTTCTTAGTTATACCTTTCTAAGTTAAGTTAAAGCAAAGTTATAGTAATTTCTTGTTTTGGAGAATAATTAACTAATTATGCTAATTAATTAAAATTATAGGCCTACATGTTTATATACTTTTATAACATACTTTTATATGTCATAGCATTTGTGTGTGTGTGTAATTATAAGTGTGAATCAAACTTAATTTTAACATATACCATCTACAGTAAACTGCACAAAATGGGAGTTAATGGGGAAACAATGATTATCCCTAAAAGTATTAAATCTACTCATTTGAAAATGCTATCATGTCTCAATGCACTTATATGGACCCAACAAACAAAATGTTAGCAAAGATATTTTGCCACCAAAAATGTCCCTCACTAGCCGTAAAGTTATTAAATTCCTTCCTTATTCACTTGATTTCAGACCGGAGTCCAGACTGCAGGTGAAGATGAACTCTCCAGACTCATAAGAACTACAATACCCATGATGCATCACTCCCAAGATAAGATGAATTCTCCAGACTCAGCCAGGGACGTTTCTATTAAACAGGGACCTGAAGATGTTTCTGTTAAACAGGAAGCTGAAGACGTTTCTATTAAACAGGAGCCTGAAGACGTTTCTATTAAACAGGAAGCTGAAGACATTTCTATTAAACAGGGAGCTGAAGACATTTCTATTAAACAGGAAGCTGAAGACATTTATATTAAACAAGAAGCTGAAGACATTTCTATTAAACAGGAAGCTGAAGACGTTTCTATTAAACAGGAAGCTGAAGACATTTCTATTAAACAGGAAGCTGAAGACATTTCTATTAAACAGGTAGCTGAAGACATTTATATTAAACAGGAAGCTGAAGACATTTCTATTAAACAGGAAGCTGAAGACGTTTCTATTAAACAGGAAGCTGAAGACCAGCCACACCTCAGTAAGTTTCATGTGCTCTTCCTTTCTTTAACCCATTAAGACCTGAGACCATATTCTAAAAATGTCCTCTAAATCATGACAGTTTTATAAAATAAAATAAAACTATTTCTATGTCAGTGGTTGTCAGAGGTTGTCAGACTTTTCCATGTCATGGAGCTACAAAATTATCTGTATTTGGCCACTGACCCCCATCTGAAAACATGTAGTTCCAGGGAACTCCAGAAGCAAAGATTTTGTTTAAGTGGTTAACAACTATCAAACTTGGCGTCTTTCTTACTCTTTACAAAACTGAGACATTACCATTAGGCTATGTGTGACGCAGGTGGGGAAAAATACTTGCTTGGCCGACTTGCTTTGCCGACATTTGATCACTACAGTAGTTTGTGAGATTTGATCACTACAGTAGTTTGTGAGATTTGCCCCAGACACACAGGCAGACAGATTCCCAGACTCACAGACCCATTTCCAGACATACAGAGCTACACAGTGGAAATATTTTACATAGATTGTTAAACTACCATCGGTCCACATTTCAAGCTTTCATTGTCCTGTTTCATTACGTCATGCTCTGAGTAGCATTACTAATTTAGAGCTCAGGTATGAAGTATCATGTTATTTAAATTGTTTCAGAATTTTGAAATATTTGAAATATTTTCTGTAACATCATTATTAGGGATGTCTGTAACAGTTAATTTCCCATCCGGGTAGCCGATAGCATAATCCGGTTAATTAACGGTTGTTGATTTGTATTCTATTTACCCCCAATGTAATGGGAAGCACCCTATGATCCGACGGACCATTGCTCCGAAAGAGCATTGGTCCGAGCTGCGCTGGGGGTCGGGAGAGGGTGGGCGGTTAGGTTTACGTGTCTGCCCCGGGGGAGGTTAGGGTGAGGGTTTGAGGTAGGTTGTCGATCGGACCAATGGACCGTCGGCATATTGACGCGGACCCAAATGTGATATGCATGTATACATAATTAACATTGGTAGACGAATGGTATACATTTATGTATGCTCCTCTGAAAAGACAAAAAAAATGAAATTGTTGTAGGCTTAATCGTCAATAAACAACGCATCGTGATCTGCAAGCATGCATCTGCGAGTACAAAACATAAATGAATACAATGCTGTAGTGACGGCAATTTTAGGCATGTGTGCAACATGACAACTGTTTTAAACTATTGTAGGCCTACACCTACAGTAACAACTAAAGTCTCTAATGTTTATGTTGCACTATTATAAAAAAATACTGTAAAGCCAATAAGACTATTCTGATATTTCTAACGGTCGGCTAACCTGCTATCCGGTTACCAGTCGACATCCCTAATCATTATTAATTTTACATCATGGGAAATAACAAATTACTTATTTATTTTTTAGTATTTTGCTGAACTCTTGCTAAAACTTTCAGAACTGTACTAGTAACCTGTAGTTGGAAACGGTTCATTCATCTTATCTTGGTAGGTAAAAGCTCATTTTGTACATGGAAGAAGAATGGATTTACATTTTAGGAATCCAGTGTTGGAAAAAGAGAAAAGAACCTGTGCACTCATCTGCTCCAAAGCTAAACTTTATTTGACAACGTTTCGAGCCAAGGCTCTTCATCTGATCAAACTCGAGATGTGAGTGATCCACCATTTAAATAGACACCCACGAGTCTACTACATAGACACCCACGTTACTACTCGGTGGGTGGAACATTATGGTCATCAAATCAATTAATCAAATATAAATTCACTATATACAGTGTTTCACATTTTTCAAATCCACAACAGTGGAATAAGCATACATGGACATCTTGATTAATATAATCTACATAGAAATGTTTCACATGATCAGGTATTATCTTAGGAAACAATTCAAGGATATATAATTATACATCATAGTTACAGTGAATAAGTTATAAGAAATGGCTGATAGTGGCTGAGTAAAAAATTCCGAGCATAGAAGCAGCATCCGCAACTTTTGAACCCAGCACCTGATGAGCACCTGATGAGCATATTTTGTAGGAATCCAGTGTTGACCCTCATGATATGTTTCTGCTCCTAGACATCCTGCACATGGTTGTGTGTCCTGAACAGGAGAGGAGCCCCAGTCTGCTCCAGGTGGAACCAGAGCATCCACACATAAAAGATGAACAGAGGGAACTACTTCAAAGACCAGAGGAACCTGTTGGGTCAACGTTGCCATTACTAGCAGTGAAAGGTGAAGAAGAAAATGAAGAAGAAGACATGGCTTCCCCCTGCTCTGAGGTTGAAGTTGAACTTGAATCTGACACTGAAGTCACTGAAGACAGTGATGATTGGGAGGAGACCAGTGAAGACGATGATGACGAACAACGTGACAAGAGTTTCAGTGACTCAGGTTCCCTGAAGAAGCACCAGCGTGTCCACATTAGGGAAACACCTTTTAACTGTAAACATTGTGACAAGAGTTTCAGTTACACATCTCGCCTGCAGCGACACCTTAGAGTCCATACTGGAGAAAAACCTTTCCAATGTAAACATTGTAACAAGAGTTTCAGTGAGACAGGTAACCTGAAGAAGCACCTTTGTGTTCACACTGGAGAAAAACCTTTCCAATGTAAACATTGTGACAAGAGTTTTAGACGGTTATCTTACCTGAAATCACACCTTTGTGTCCACACTGAAGAAACACCTTTCCAATGTAAACATTGTGACAAGAGTTTCATAGTTTCAAGTCATTTGAAGTCACACCTTCGTGTCCACACTGCAGAAAAACCTTTCCAATGTAAACATTGTGACAAGAGTTTCAGAGATTCATATCATTTGAAGTCACACCTTCATGTCCACACTGGAGAAAAACCTTTCCAATGTAAACATTGTGACAAGAGTTTCAGATACTCCGGTGACCTGAAGAGACACCATCGTGTCCACACTAAAATTCTCAACGGGCCGAGGGCCGAGGCTCGGACCGATCATAACAATTACCATAATGTTAGGCCCGAAGCCCGATAAAGCCTGACTAAAAAAAAAAAACGCTACTAAATGGCCGGCGCAGCGGCGCGCACCGTGTATGTGTGAGAACGGAGTTCAAAGAACAAACTCCTACAACGTTTACAAACCATCCACGCACCGCTCACGGCGTGTCTTTCTTCATGTCATGTCTATGAATCGATTGCATTGGGCCTAAATGGAAATAAGACCATAAGGACTTTTTTGTGCCTTTTGGAATAATTGTTTGACTGTACTCTGTTTTGAGGGGCGCTATAGCCCCTCCTATATTCAGCTATTAGTGATTCTGACCGATTCCGGCATTATATATTAAAAAATCCACTGTGCTGCTCTATTTGTAGATTCATCAAAAGCTTTTGATACTGTCCATCATTCCCTTCTGTTGCAGAGATTACACAGTATTGGTTTTGACACCAATGTCTGCAGTTGATTCCAAAGCTACCTGTCTGAAAGACGTCAATGTGTGAAAATGGCAAATACCCAGTCTGAGTTTTTAACCATTTCAAAAGGTATCCCACAAGGATAAATACTGGGCCCAATCCTTTTTAGTATTTATATAAATAATAAAATCTCATCTTTAAGTAATTGTAGCTGTCATATCTATGCAGATGACAGTGATTTATTGTACAGCAGACTATAAAAGTCGCAAAAGAAAACCTACAACTTTATTTTAACGTCCTCCGGGATTTATTGGTCTCAGATTGATGTTGAACATCAGCAAAACAAAATTCATGTTGTTTTCCAGAGCCAAAGACATCTCCTATAATTACATTTGCATATCTCCTATGAATGGAGCTGATATCGAAAGAGTCACAGAGTATAAATATGTTGGTATTTGGATTGATGATACTTACTGTTAAACACCATGTAGAGGTCCTTGCTCGTAAATTGCGGCATAAAATTGGCTTTTTGTATAGAAATAAAGCCAGCTTTCCTGTCATTGGCAGAAAGAGGGTAGTTGAGGGCATTGTTCCTGTCTGTCTTGGATTATGGAGACATGATCTATGTAGACATGCAGCAGCATCGACTCTTAAATCCCTACACTCTGTTTACCACTCATTGTTTTGATGTATTACGGTTGCTAGCTATGGGACTCACCACTGTATCTTATTTAACAAGGTTCGATGGTCCTCCCTGACAGAGAGACGATAACTACATTGGCACCTGTTTTAGTAGGTACCAAAATTAACTCTGAACTTCGACTTTAACTTCATTGGTACCCTTGAGTCATTTTAAAACCTCTGTGAGCATACAAACCCCCACAATATGTAACTGTTATTAGATCGTTTTGAAACTTGTCTTAGCGTTTTATTTGTAAACCTATGTAATTCACATTATATAGCTGTTTGTTTTTTCTTTCCCTGATCTTTGATGTATTGTGAGTGATGCTTTTCAATATGATATTGTATTACTCGACGACACTGAACATTAGTTTATTTACTCAGTGTAATTTTTCGAAAATAAATCAAACTTGACTGAATACGGATTATGCTGCCTTCAAACATTAAAATTCACAGAACAAAACCGACAGAGCCATTGACGGTATTATTGCTTCATTAATATCTGTGAAAATAATCTGGATTATTTTGAGACCGATCCAATAGCCTACTGATATGTGGCAATTTTATGGCCGATTTCGATATGCACTGATGTGCATCACTAATTCACAGGAATTTTAACTTCTCCGTCCTGGTGACGGATTTCCATCTTGACGATTACATATCGTCAAGTATAACAACTAACAAGGGGGGTGGGGGTGTAGCGATGGGCGCAGTATAAAGGACACGACCGCAGCACCATCGCTAGTCAAGTGATCTCCAAACTACAAAAGATATTTCCAAACTACAAAGCATCCATGATCCCCAGGAAAATAATTGACATCCATATGTCATTAAGGTTTGATGGTTAGTTGGTTTATAGATACAGTATATAGATTGGTTACAGTTGTATAACCAGTTTTGATGAGTAAACCTGTGTGGATATCTTGTACAGCCTCCTCAGAGTTACTTTGAGTGGTAATGTCTTATGGGACCAGCTGGTCGTGTATCCATATAGGCCAACACATGGATCCAAATCCAATCTTTGTGATTAGCGGTAGCATAGCACTGTGGTCTCACTGCAGGTTTCAACACGACGACACGTCCTGTTTTGCACAGGTTACATTTTACGTTGTTTTAAATGCGGCGGCTCTCTCAGCTTCTTTCGTCTGTGACCCATTGCAGTGCTTTGAAATCACCACTTTACATCTGTGCGTTCCTGCCTGGCGATATGAAACTTCTGGACGATATTGTTAATTGCTGTTATGGCCGATAACCGATAAAAACCAATGTTGAAATGATCTGTCTGTATTAAAAAAAATACAATCTAAAGCAAATCTAGGGATTCACAGTTATTGAAATGTTAGCCCATGCCCCAACATAAACCGCTTTGATGTAGTATTTTTATTTAAAAAAAATTAAAGATATCGGCTAATACCGATATCGCATTTTAAGGTCAACATCGGCCCATACCGATTTGATTGATGACCAATTAATTGCCCATCCCTAGATAAAGTACTTTGTGCGGGAAAATGTCTTGATTTAAAAAAAGAAAGTAAGTAAAGCAATGTTTGAGTGTTCAACAGTCTGGCTGAACCTCTATCTAACCTGACAGTCACATCTACATTCTTATTTGTATATTCTAACCCAATAGTTGTGATTGTATTCAAATGTCATTTTATTGTGAATACATCACACTTTACATTGCTCTTTATGTTTTGTGTGTAAAGCACCCTGCCTTCCTAAGTAAGTCTGCTCCTTCCTTAGAGGCCTTTAAGTCTTTATTAAAAACCCATTTCTTCTACCTGGCTTTTAATGTTTGACCTAATTAACCTGTGTACTTTTTGTGTTGCTTCGATTTTGTAATGTAACCTGTGTACTTTTGTGTTGCTTTGATTTTGTTTTACTATGTTACTTATGTCATGTTTCCTGTACAGCACTTTGGTTGGCCTCCTGGTTTTTGAAAATGTGCTCTATAAATAAAATTTGATTTGATTTGATTTGATTTCCTTGTTGAAATGTACAAATAAATATGCTTACTCTAATGGTCTGTTCCTGGTCACTGGTACTGCAACACTCCCAGAGAATTAAATATCTGCTGATCGATACATGAACTTGGACACCTCAGTGTTGTAAACCAAGACTTGTAATACATCAGGGTCCTCCATTTTCACTTCATCATGAAAGCTGTATACTTCTGTACTGCAGGAAGTATACAGAAGAAAGGAGGGAATGGAAAGAGCTGGATTAGGTGAAGTAAGAATAAAGGGAATATTGGTGTAATGTAGCCTATTTGTTATAATACTCTATTCCTTTGATGCATAGGATTATTTTTTATTTGCACATTTAAAAACAACACAAATTGGAACATATATTGCAGGGGAGATTTAGAAAAACCCTGTGGGGTTTAGTAAAGTTAATATAATTTAACAAAAATGCAAATAAATCATTTAAAAAAAACCTTTTGACATAATGAATGAATTGCATTTTTCCAAGTGCTCAAGGCACTGTATCCTCACTGCCCACATTCACACACCAATGGTGGCGAGCTCACACCGACCGCTCGACTCATTGGAGGCAGTGTATAGTGTCTTGCCCAAGGACACTTCGACATGTGGACACGAGATTCTAACCACCGACGCTGGGGTCTACCTGTTCTACCTCCTGAGCCACAGCCGGGTCAGCCGCTCACATAAATCATACATCAATGTATACACAGTATACATGAAATGAAAAGTGTATGTGTAGTGTGTGTGTGTGTGTGTGTGTGTGTGTGTGTGTGTGGAAGAGACTGACATTGAATTGTTAGGGCCGATTCATACTCCTGTTTCGGCGCTGTAGTGCCGAAATGATTTCGGCTCGTCAGAAAATTCCAGTAGCACCGAAGAGCCGACTTTAGGACGGTACCCGCCCCCCCGAACCTCAAATGACGTCAAATTGTAGGCTCTACAGCGCCGAACCGACTTTTATTCGGCTCTAAAATAGGAGTATGAATCGACCCTTAGATTTGTTTATATTTAACATTACCAGAGGGCCACCATAGTTCCAGTGGGCTGATGATTATTCTGGACCCACTGAAAATAATTGGCCATTCATTTTAAAAATGTTTATATTTGAATGTATTAAAATTATATATCAATTATTTTAAGCCTTCCTGGTGAATGTTGTTTGTTGTTTGTTTTCTCACAGAATCAGAGGTGTTATGGTCATGACTCACCAGGATCCTGGATGGATTGATTCTATGCTCAGAATAATTGATATAAATATTCTAGTAAATCTCTATGGGAGAGTTTTCAGCTCTAGAGCTGTTCCATAGCTGCTCCCCACTGTATTACACTGTACCTTGGCTCCCCCTAGTGACCTTTTATGGTACGTGCACCGTGCACGCTCCAGGCTCCAGCAGGGCATGCGCACAAGGCGCGCACACAGCTAGCTGTTAGCAGTGTCGTGGTGTCACACGACTCGCGTGAAAACACTTTAATAATAAAAGTAAAACGTTTGAAAACAGCTTAATACTAAAGTAAGACGTTTGAAAACAGTATCGTCGTTAAGGAGATCAACCCTGAAACACAGCAGGTAAGATTAACTGATTCACCTTGTTTTACTACATTTGTCTTTCATATTAGAACACGAGTATTTCTCTCATATCTGCTTGTTTGTTATAAATTATTCTAAACAAACAGTAGTTAATAGCCTACTAGCGCAGTAAGAATATTGCAACTTGTTTGTTATAAACAAGCAGTAGCCTAAATACTAGCAGCAATAATAGTATTGTAACCTGTTTGTTATAAACCAGCAGTGGTTAATACTAGCAGCAGTAATAGTATTGTAAGAATGTAAGTCGCTCCTCCAAAGGGAGCTAGGTCTCTTGGCTACGTGGCTTGTTGCCTGCCTGCTCTGCTGAGAGAGAGAGAGAGAGAGAGAGTTTTAGATTGATTGAACATTCACAGTATGTAGAATGGGTAGGCCTACATTTGGATGCACAGGTCAATAATACAAAAACTGCTTATTTGAGGACGAAACCATGAAAAGCACTAAGACTTGTTTACATGGGTCCTCCATTTTAAATTCATCAGAACATTTTCGTACAAAAAAAAGGAAATCATATTATATACAGTTAAATAAAGTTAAAAAAGGGAAATCCTTTATTACGGCAGCCAGTTTCGTATGTCGTACTCTTTAAGAGCGGTTTTGTCCGTGTGCTATTGTGCTGTGGTGCACACACCATTGTAACAATGGTTCATGTAATAGACTAACGGCCATCCTTCACTTTCCAATGTCTGCATACAAAGTTTTGGCACGTTACTGTCACAGGCATGGTGGGAGTGATCCTATACACAGAAAAGATAATGTCCAAGCAAAGATTCCAGTTTGAGGGTATTTATTGGATAAAGTTTGTAGCAGTTGAAATTAATTTACCATGTGATATTCTGTTGCAATTCTGTAGTTCTTCCCTTCTGAGTGCTGGTAGGAACGGTGTGCTCCCATTCTAGTCTGCAGTGATGTAAATGTTCGAAATAAGCATTAATTAATTAATTAATTAATTAATTTCAACACCTTGAGAACATGTTCTTCTTCATGCAGACAGTAATGTACCCAGGAAAAGAGGGGGAAGACTACGTGGAAACACAAATCAGAATGTGTGAGAAACCTCGTCAGAGAGTACATGGCAGTGATTTTGTTCTCAGCAGTGACCCAGATACATCAGATAGAGTGACTGTTCAGATTACTTTTAGCTCATGTTATGCCTGACTGTAACATTTACTTACTAACAACTGCATATTGTAGTATTGTTAACATGTTACATTATGCGTAATATATACTGATTAACCACAATAATCATGCTAGAATCTTACACTGCAACATTATTTTACTTTAAATACACAGGTGAAGCATCTAGGCTAGCAAACAGTGAATATTATCATGGGCAGTGTTGGGCATCGTTACTTTCTAAAGTAACGTTGTTAGGTTACTGGATTACTGCCCATGAAAATAATCCCTTACCGTTACAGATTACCTTCTGAGAAAAGTAACAAGTTAGATTATTTTCCGTTACCAGACAATTAAAACCCATTTTTTTATACTTGCGCAAGTTGGTTACATTGTATTAGCCCTACTGCCTACCGTCAATGCGCCGCATTATCACGGCCCGGTTAAAAACGAGAATGATACACATGCATGAACTGACCATAGACAATATCCCCTTTACAGCTCTCTTTATTAACGAATATAAGTCGCCACAATCGCCAGCCTATACACGTAGGACTGGACAGAAAGAGCTATAGTGCAGAGAGTACAGACAATCCCATACTAGGCTATTGCGCTGTGCTCTGATGCCCTCTCCACGTCGTGCACCGTGGCCCATGAACAACAATAACAACTCCACGTGGACCCACGACGACCCACGTATGAATTAGATAGTTTATAAGAAATGGCACGGCGGCCATCCTTGCAGGCAGTGACAGTAACATAATGAGAATCCTAGGCTGTGTAACCTGTTCATTTTGGGGGGCATCATCAACAACAGCCTGTTGATGATGAATGATACTATGAAACTAAACATTTACTAGTACTCACCTAATGACGCCGCCACGGAGGATATACCATGTTTAACGTAATTCCAAAGTGTTTAGCCTACATTGTTTAAGTCATAGACGCATGCGGTTTTTATGAACTTTGGCTAAAAGCGTGTTGTTTTTATTATTCCACTATACACCCGGCACCACTACCACTGTCATGGTAACTGGCTACAACCGAAACAACTTCCTCTTCCTCTTCAAAATAAAAGCTACTTTTAATAATACTTTTATTTCTTAAGTGAACTAGAGGATGTACAGTAGTAGACGCAGGATGTATAGTACATGGTATAGTGGGCTTGGAAGGATAAATCACACAGGACAGAAGGCAGGAGAAATAAACTCTGCAGACAGATCGGAGCTTTATTATTTTTAAATCTTGCCAACAGAATGAACAGGGACACATTATAGTAACAGGATTACTTTGTTGGAAATGTAACTAAGGAACTAACTACTAAATTGCAAAACTAACAAGTTACTTTATTCCGTTACCAATAAAAGTAGTCCCTTACATAACGCTGTTATTAATAGCGCTGTTACACCCAACACTGATCATGGGTACCATGTTTTGTTTTGTTTTTAATCCAATATGTTTAGCTTTTCAATTAAACAAATATGCACATTAGTTTATACAAATGGTGCACATACAGGTTAATATTGCACAAAGTATTGCACAGAACCATATTTACGCAAATATCAACTTTGATGCTTTCATCTAAAGAATAATTCATACATTTACAGAATGATCTTGTTTGCATAATTGATCTACTAATCTCACCTTAAAACCTCATTTCACATACATATATTTATATATATATTTGATAAAATGTGAATATTTTGTGCCCTAAAGACATGGTGTCAACCTATTGCCATATTAGTGTGGTTGCCCTAAAGGGGCAACCAGACTCTTGTATCTGTAACACTTTATTAGTGTGGTTGCCCTAAAGGGGCAACCAGACTCTTGTAAGTGTAACACTTTATTATTATTATTATTCTCTCCACTACTGGAGTAAGACAAAGTTGTAAGACAAAGTTTGGCGCCCTACAACAACAAGAAGTTTTGACTGTACGCACTTGAGCCATATGTCAAATTGACCGGAAAAATCGGGAATCGAGCGCTTGTACTGTGCGAAGAGAAATGTTGTATATTTTATTTGAATTTATTAGTGAATTAAATTTCCCCATTGACATGAATGGGGAAATGCAAAAAAACACATTCAAGTATTTTTCCCTCTGAGACTGTAAGCACTATAGTTACAAAACTTTCAGGGATATTTCCTAATTATCACTAAAATTAATTAAAAATATATTTTTTTAGGTCGGCCTCATGGTGGCGCTATAACAGCCCACTTTACCTTTTGGCTCATAACTCTTGAACCGTAGGTCGTAAAATCAAAAATAATTTTACCCTGGATTCCTTGGGTCATGACGCATCTCCCCATATAGGCCACGCCCTTTTCCGCCATGATGGATTTTCCGCCATTTTGAATTTTGTCCAAAACACACTTTTTGCTTTCCCCACTACAGATTTTGTCCAAATGTCACAGAAATCGGCACACGTGACCTCTGGACCCACCCGATTAAAAAAACAACTTCAGAATTTCGGTAGTGCGGATCGTTCGGCCGTAACCGTCGTCCGAAGTTAGTAGGAGGGGCCTATATCACGAAAAACGCCATAAATCACGCACGGGATGTCCGATCCATCCAAAATTGGAATCGCACGTCCGGGGTGGTTCGTTCGACCGAGTTCCGAAAGCAATTCCATTTTCATCCACAGGGGGCGCCGCAAACGCGATAAATGTAACCGTCTGTCGGGAAAACATGAATTTCGGGGGTCAAATCCCCTCCGAATTACTTACACGCGACCTGAGACGTGACTCGAAACCGTAGCAGGCCGGCGATATCAGCGGGAGGGGTATATATGTAAGCCGCCGCGGCAACCACACTCTGCAATTTTTCAAAATTGCGACCTTTCTAGTTGTGGGCTCGCCACAGCGAGCACACAATAGGTATCCCCAGTTTATATTTGTGGGCTCGCCACAGCGAGCACACAATAGGTATCCACAGTCTATATTTATTCCAATTTCCGCCACTTTTTTCGGTCACCTACTACTTCCACATAATTTATGCTAGAATTTTAGTTCAAACTTCAAACTGTTCAGCTCTTTGCAGTGATGTGTGCTTGTATTTTTATTTTTACAAAGTTTTATACTTTTTATACTTTTTAACTTTTTAACTTTTTTTTACATCCTTTATAATGAGAGTCGATGGAAGAAAGGTCCCATTTTTCACAGTTAACTTTTTTGAGCTCTTATTACTCCGTCATACTTTCACTTTGAAACTTCATTCAAACTTTATAATGTTCATCTATCTTTGAACTTTCATTGGTGAAAAAGTTGTTTTGAAAAAGTTTATACTTTTTAAAATATTTAACTTTATTTATAGTTTTTCCCTCCCATTGACAATGTATGGGATTTATCTCTAAATCAAGCTCACTTTTGCAGCCTCATTACTCTGGCATACTTTGTCGTAGAAACGTGATTTAAACTTTAGAACGCTCACACGACTCTGGACTTTTTCGTGGTTCAAACCGTATTCGAATACGTTAAACGGTTTTTCCGAAATCGCAGTTCAATCGCAGGCCGTTTCGCGTAATTAGTGCCATTTTAGAGTGCGGCTCTTCTTTGACTAGAGTGTGGAAACTGAAATTCTTTCCTTGAAAATTTACCAAACAAATTGTCGTCCCGGCCAAAGTATTCATTTTACACGCATGTTCTTTGGTCAATTTGTAGCCACACATGTCCTCTTTCACACATTGTGACCACCAAAGCACAGAGACATACAGAATGTGAACTACGGCCTTTTAAGTGACACAAAAACAGCAAATCTGCTCATTGACCTCCATTGTATAATTCTTACGAGGATATTATCGCGCAGACAATTCTTAACTCGCTCTTATAACCACATTTTCAATCGTACCAACACCACAATCGCACATGGTGTACGTCAATATCTCAGGCCACTCACAGCGAAAAAAATATTTGCATTCGACTTTTACTTTTTGCGATAGAGCAATTTGTTCGGGCATAGTTTTCCCCCATTCAGAACCATTCTAATCTCCCAGTCATAGTACTGGCATAGAACTTGGAAGTCTTTTACTTCCACAGCTGAGACATATAAGGGCTTAATTACAGGGCTGACATTAAAGTTACAAGATCTCAATGAGTTGCTCTGCGATACCTTGTGAGCTTGTAGGTCTGCTATTTGTGCAATTGGCTGGCCTTTACACAGCTCTCGCAAGAGCACGCACGCACACACGCACACACACACCCTGTCTTCCTATTGGCTGGCCTTTACACAGCTCTCGCAAGTGCACGCACGCACGCACGCACGCAAAAAAATGAAAAAAAGTATTTTTTCCAAAAAAAAGTATTTTTTCCAAAAAAAGTATTTTTTCCAAAAAAAAGTATTTTTTCCAAAAAAAAGTATTTTTTCCAAAAAAAAGTATTTTTTCCAAAAAAAAGTATTTTTTCCAAAAAAAGTATTTTTTTGAAAAAAAAGTATTATTTTGAAAAAAAGTATTATTTTGAAAAAAAAAGTATTATTTTGAAAAAAAAGTAATTTTTTGAAAAAAAAGTAATTTTTTGAAAAAAATGAAAACTTAAAAAAAAAAAAACTTTAACCTCTTTTTTTTTTTTTTACTTAAAAGAAAAAACTTGAATTTTTTTAATATTTTTTTTTTTTCATTTAAAGAAAAACTTCTAAAAACACTTCTACAACTTCCACATACTTTATTCCGCTTTATGCAGTTATTTATGCTTATTCTTTTTACACATTTTTATACATTCTTTTTTTTTACTTTTCCTTCAGCTTTAATAAATTTTCTACTGTACATTATATACATTGCGTCTTTTGGCGAGCCCACACAGTTTCCGTAGGGAACTGCTTTCTAGTTATTTATTTATTCCAATTTCCGCCACTTTTTTCGGTCACCTACTACTTCCACATACTTTATGCTAGAATTTTAGTTCAAACTTCAAACTGTTCAGCTCTTTGCAGTTATGCTTGCTTGCATACAACTTTTTACAAAGTTTTATACTTTTTATACTTTTTAACTTTTTAACTTTTTTTTACATCCTTTATAATGAGAGTCGATGGAAGAAAGGTCCCATTTTTCACAGTTAACGTTTTTGAGCTCTTATTACTCCGTCATACTTTCACTTTGAAACTTCATTCAAACTTTATAATGTTCATCTATCTTTGAACTTTCATTGGTGAAAAAGTTGTTTTGAAAAAGTTTATACTTTTTAAAATATTTAACTTTATTTATAGTTTTTTCCTGCCATTGACTTTGTATGGGATTTATCTCTAAATCAACCTCACTTTTGCAGCCTCATTACTCTGGCATACTTTGTCGTAGAAACGTGATTTAAACTTTAGAACGCTCACACGACTCTGGACTTTTTCGTGGTTCAAACCGTATTCGAATACGTTAAACGGTTTTTCCGAAATCGCAGTTCAATCGCAGGCCGTTTCGCGTAATTAGTGCCATTTTAGAGTGCGGCTCTTCTTTGACTAGAGTGTGGAAACTGAAATTCTTTCCTTGAAAATTTACCAAACAAATTGTCGTCCCGGCCAAAGTATTCATTTTACACGCATGTTCTTTGGTCATTTTGTAGCCACACATGTCCTCTTTCACACAATGTGACCACCAAAGCACAGAGACATACAGAATGTGAACTACGGCCTTTTAAGTGACACAAAAACAGCAAATCTGCTCATTGACCTCCATTGTATAATTCTTACGAGGATATTATCGCGCAGACAATTCTTAACTCGCTCTTATAACCACATTTTCAATCGTACCAACACCACAATCGCACATGGTGTACGTCAATATCTCAGGCCACTCACAGCGAAAAAAATATTTGCATTCGACTTTTACTTTTTGCGATAGAGCAATTTGTTCGGGCATAGTTTTCCCCCATTCAGAACCATTCTATTCTCCCAGTCATAGTACTGGCATAGAACTTGGAAGTCTTTTACTTCCACAGCTGAGACATATAAGGGCTTAATTACAGGGCTGACATTAAAGTTACAAGATCTCAATGAGTTGCTCTGTGATACCTTGTGAGCTTGTAGGTCTGCTATTTGTGCAATTGGCTGGCCTTTACACAGCTCTCGCAAGAGCACGCACACACGCACACACACACACACACCATGTCTTCCTATTGGCTGGCCTTTACACAGCTCACGCACGCACGCAAAAAAATGAAAAAAAGTATTTTTTCCAAAAAAAAGTATTTTTTCCAAAAAAAGTATTTTTTTGAAAAAAAAGTATTTTTTTGAAAAAAAAGTATTATTTTGAAAAAAAAGTATTATTTTGAAAAAAAAGTATTATTTTGAAAAAAAAGTAATTTTTTGAAAAAAAAGTAATTTTTTGAAAAAAATGAAAACTTAAAAAAAGCAAAAAACTTTAACTTTTTTTTTTTTTTACTTATTAAGAAAAAACTTTAACTTTTTTTTTTTTAACTTATTAAGAAAAAACTTTAACTTTTTTTTTTTACTTATTAAAAAAAAACTTTAACTTTTTTTTTTTTTACTTATTAAGAAAAAACTTTAACTTTTTTTTTTTTAACTTATTAAGAAAAAACTTTAACTTTATTTTTTTACTTATTATTTATGCTTATTCTTTTTACAATTTTTTATACATTCTTTTTTTTTTACTTTTCCTTCAGCTTTAATACATTTTCTACTGTACATTATATACATTGCGTCTTTTGGCGAGCCCACGCAGTTTCCGTAGGGAACTGTTTTCTAGTTATTATTCCACACCTGGAGTAAGACAAAGTTTGGCGCCCTACAACAACAAGAAGTTTTGACTGGAGGCACTTGAGCCATATGTCAAATTGACCGGAAAAATTGGGAATCGAGTGCTTGTACTGTGCGAAGAGAAATGTTGTATATTTTATTTGATATGAATTTATTAGTGAATTAAATTTCCCCATTGACATGAATGGGGAAATGCAAGAAAACACATTCAAGTATTTTCCCTCTGAGACTGTAAGCACTATAGTTACAAAACTTGGAGGAATATTTCCTAATTATCACTAAAATTAATTAAAATTATAATTTTTGGGGTCGGCCTCATGGTGGCGCTATAACAGCCCACTTTACCTTTTTGCTTATAACTCTTGGACCGTAGGTCGTAAAATCAAAATTATTTTTTCCCTGGATTCCTTGGGTCATGACGCATCTCCCCATATAGGCCACGCCCTTTTCCGCCATGATGGATTTTCCGCCATTTTGAATTTTGTCCAAAACACACTTTTTGCTTTTCCCCCTACAGATTTTGTCCAAATCTCACAAAAAACTGTACACGTGATCTCTGGACCCATCCCATTAAAAAACCGACTTCAGAATTTCGGTATTGCGTATCGTTCGGCCGTAATCGTCGTCCGAAGTTAGTAGGAGGGGCCTATATCACGAAACACGCCATAAATCACGAACGGAATGTCCAATCCATCCGAAATTTGAATCACATGTCCGGGGTGGTTCGTTCGACCGAGTTCCAAAAGCAATTCCATTTTCATTCATAGGGGGCGCCGTAAACGCGATAAACCGTCTGTCGGGAAAACATGAATTTCGGGGGTCAAATCCCCTCCGAATGACTTACTGAGGCGTGACTCGAAACTGTAACAGGCTGGCAATATCAGCGGGGGGGGGGGGGGGGGGGGTATATATGTAAGCCGCTGCGGCAACCACACTCTGCAATTTTTTAAAATTGCGACCTTTCTAGTTATATTATTATTTCAGCTGTGTCTAATATGCAAATTATCTCATTAACTATGATTCTACGTCAAAAATCATATTAGGAACAACTGAGACAAGTTTGGCACACCCGGTAATCAAGTAGCTTTTGCCTTGTCTATTATTAAAGTCCTTCCTTTTTCGCTTGATTTCAGACCGGAGTCCAGACTGCAGGTGAAGATGAACTCTCCAGACTCAGCCAGGGACATTTCTATTAAACAGGAAGCTGAAGAAATTTCTATTAAACCGGAAGCTGAAGACGTTTCTATTAAACAGGAAGCTGAAGATGTTTCTATTAAACAGGAAGCTGAAGATGTTTCTATTAAACAGGAAGCTGAAGACGTTTCTATTAAACAGGAAGCTGAAGAAATTTCTATTAAACCGGAAGCTGAAGACGTTTCTATTAAACAGGAAGCTGAAGATGTTTCTATTAAACAGGAAGCTGAAGATGTTTCTATTAAACAGGAAGCTGAAGACGTTTCTAATAAACAGGAAGCTGAAGACCAGCCAAACCTCAGTAAGTTTCATGTGCTCTTCCTTTCTTTAGTCCATTAAGACCTGAGACCAGTAATTAATTAATATCAAGTAAACTCTACAGCATTTCTCTTAGCAAAATACAAGTACACCATTCCCGATGAAGCCAGTCGATTTGACATATGGCTCAAGTGCATGCCGTCCAAACTGTGGGAGGAGTAGCGTTTCCAAAAAAGAAAGAATAATAAAGTGTTACAAGTACTATAGTGTAGTTGCCCAACGACACTAATAAACTGTCTCAGCGATATTGTCAGGGAGTTGTCTTTGTGTCGTCACAACTGTAAATAAAGAAATGTGTCAGTTGATTCTTTATATTTATATGAGTCAAACCACCGCAATAATGGGAAATGCATGGGAGTTGACATCCCTAATCATTATTCATTTTGGTGTTAAAAGTAACAAAATAAATTACTTCACATTACTTTTTTAGTATTTTGCTAAAATCTTAAGAAAACTTTCATAACTGTAATAGTAACCTGTAGTTAGTAACGGTTTAGTCAATCTTATCTTGGTAGGTAAAAGCAAAATTTGTTCATGGAACATGGAAGAAGAATGGATTTACATTTTAGGAATCCAGTGTTTGAAAAAGAGAAAATAACCCGCACACTCATCTGCTCCAAAAAGTAAAACTCTATTGACCAACTTTCTAGCCAAGGCTCTTAATCAGGTATTATCTTATATCCTTGAATTATCAATTCAAGGATATATAAATATACATAATAGTTACAGTGAAGAAGATATAAAAAGTGTCTGATAGTGGCTGAAAGGAAATGTCCGAGCATAGAAGCAGCATCCGCAACCAATATCCTAAGAGCCCTGTTGCAATGCACTTCTTGTCCGCTAAACACACTGTGGACACTTTCATATCAGGGGATTGAACATGTAAAATGTCCCAGGCGAGGAGGAGATCTGAATTGAATGCTGTTACAGCGTGAATCCTTTTGGATTCATACCTTAAAGCTGCTATAAGCAATATTTATCAATTTTGTTTGGTATTCAGACAGCCAATGAATAAAAAGCTCCCAAAAAAGTAGTTTCTGTGACACATCTAGCGGCCACAATCTGCATTCAAAGGTTTTCCAAGAAGCTTTGTCATTGGTCGAAAGAAAACCCTGAAATGACCAACCAATCAGGAAGTAGACAGGCAAATCGACCAATGACGAAGCTTCATTTTAACTATGATGACAAAGCTTCACTGTAACTATGATGTGTATATATATCCTTGAATTGTTGCCTAAGATAATACCTGATTATTCCACTGTTTATAGTGATATTTGGTTAATTGATTTGATGACCATGTTGTGTTGGTTCCACCCATTGACTAGTAACGTGACCCGTGGGTGTCTATTTAAATGGGTGGATCACTCACATCTTGAGTTTGACCAGATGAAGAGCCTTCACTGGAAACGTTGTCAATAAAGTTTAACAATTGGAACAGATGAGTGTGCGGGTTCTTTTCTCTTTTTATGATGCTACTTTTGAACACAGCACCTCTACCAAGTGATGTGCATATTCTATTAGTTTTTGTAGGAATCCAGTGTTGACCATCATGTTATGTTTCTGCTCCTAGACATCCTGCATATGGTTGTGTGTAAAGAGGAGGTTTCTCCTGAACAGGAGAGGAGCCCCAGTCTGCTCCAGGAGGAACCAGAGCCTCCACACATTAAGGAACAAGAGGAGCTTATAGAGGAACAGGAGGAACTACTTCAAAGACCAGAGGAACCTGTTGGCTCAACGTTGACATTAATAGCAGTGAAAGGTGAAGAAGAAAATGATGATGAAGAAGAAGAAGACATAGCTTCCCCCTGCTCTGAGGTTGAAGTTGAACTTGAATCTGACACTGAAGTCACTGAAGACGGTGATGTTTGGGAGGGGACCAGTGAAGACGATGATGACGAACGGCGTGACAAGAGTTTCAGTGACTCAGGTTCCCTGAAGAAACACCAGCGTGTCCACACGGGAAAAAAACCTTACCACTGTAAACATTGTGACAAGAGTTTCAGTCAGGCATCTTCCCTGAAAACACACCTTCGTGTCCACACTGGAGAAAAAACGTTCCAATGTAAACATTGTGACATGAGTTTCAGTCAGTCATGTGACCTGAAGACACACCAGCGTGTCCACACTGGAGAAAAACCTTTCCAATGTAAACATTGTGACAAGAGTTTCAAAGATTCAATTTATCTGAAAATACACCTTCGTGTCCACACTGGAGAAAAACCTTTCCAATGTAAACATTGTGACAAGAGTTTCAGAGATTCATATCATTTGAAGTCACACCTTCATGTCCACACTGGAGAAAAACCTTTCCAATGTAAACATTGTGACAAGAGTTTCATTCAGTTAGGTAACCTGAACAATCACCAGCGTGTCCACACTGGAGAAAAACCTTTCCAATGTAAACATTGTGACAAGAGTTTCAGTGATCCAAGTAATTTGAAGACACACCAGCGTGTCCACACTAGAGAAAAACCTTTCAAATGTAAACATTGTGACAAGAGTTCCGGATACTCCAGTGACCTGAAGAAACACCAGCGTATCCACACTGGAGAAAAACCTTTCCAATGTAAACATTGTGACAAGAGTTTCATTCAGTTAGGTAACCTGAACAATCACCAGCGTGTCCACACTGGAGAAAAACCTTTCCAATGTAAACATTGTGACAAGAGTTTCAGTGATCCAAGTAATTTGAAGACACACCAGCGTGTCCACACTAGAGAAAAACCTTTCAAATGTAAACATTGTGACAAGAGTTTCGGATACTCCAGTGACCTGAAGAAACACCAGCGTATCCACACAGGAAAAAAAACCTTACCACTGTAAACATTGTGACAAGAGTTTCAGTCAGGCATCTTCCCTGAAAACACACCTTCGTGTCCACACTGGAGAAAAAACGTTCCAATGTAAACATTGTGACAAGAGTTTCAGTTAGTCATGTGACCTGAAGACACACCAGCGTGTCCACACTGGAGAAAAACCTTTCCAATGTAAACATTGTGACAAGAGTTTCAAAGATTCAATTTATCTGAAAACACACCTTCGTGTCCACACTGGAGAAAACCTTTCCAATGTAAACATTGTGACAAGAGTTTCAGTGATTCATATCATTTGAAGTCACACCTTCATGTCCACACTGGAGAAAAACCTTTCCAATGTAAACATTGTGACAAGAGTTTCATTCAGTTAGGTAACCTGAACAATCACCAGCGTGTCCACACTGGAGAAAAACCTTTCCAATGTAAACATTGTGACAAGAGTTTCAGTGATCCAAGTAATTTGAAGACACACCAGCGTGTCCACACTAGAGAAAAACCTTTCAAATGTAAACATTGTGACAAGAGTTTCGGATACTCCAGTGACCTGAAGAAACACCAGCGTATCCACACTGGAGAAAAACCTTTCCAATGTAAACATTGTGACAAGAGTTTCAAAGATTCAATTTATCTGAAAAGACACCTTCGTGTCCACAGTTCTCACGGGACAATACAAAATATGTCCAATTTAAATGGTGTGACCAAAGTTTAAAATAACTCTGCTAAGACACCATTGCATTCACACCATGGGGTAAAAAACAAGGTTTCCAGTATAAATGAGCTCACTGGGAGGATCAAATTAAACAGCTGTATGTTCGTATGGAGGTCGATAGACAAGGGCAATATTATGGATTACTATACTGCTCCTATATTTCAAAACAAATATGGGTCAATTCTCCTTCTACAGAACGGCCACCCAGACGTGGAATGCCCTGACCCCTAACCTCGAAAAATGCAATCGCTTACATATTTTAATACAGGCCTGAAAGTCCACCTTTCAGCACGCCCAATGAAGAGGAAATGATCACTTCTCCTTTAAACAGGTGATTCCCCCCCATAACTTTTTTCCCACTCTGTACAGTGTTATATATTTCCCTGTAATGATATATTTTGTTGTCGTTATTGATGATCTTGAAGTTTTGTTGACACTAGCCTCTCCTCTCCTATGGGGCTCTGTATGTCTTTGTGTGAACGCAAACACGATGAGCTGATTGGCTAATGTACATATTGAGGATAAAAGGTTAGGGCAGAAAAGTCGCCAAAAGTGATTGGCCGGATTGTTATGATTGGATTGGCTTAGCATGGAATGTGATGTGTGATGCCCCACACATATAGACACACAGTATGTGTAGTGGTTAGGGAGCACCTGCCTAATTGTCTCCCTATACAGTAGGTGAGCCTGGGTGGGGCACTCCATCTTGATTGCTCATTGGAGAGCACCTGGGCCCGGTGCCTCCAGTGAGCTATAAAAGCAATGTCCCTGCCATTCACACTGAGAGATCCAGAGGCAGACCTGCTGTCCACTACCTGCTTGCCTCCATGTCCTACTAGTTATGTTTACCATCCATCCACACACACACCACAACATGTTCCACACATCCATCACCACCACCACACCACTGATTACTGACTCCACACCTCATAGGATCCGTTGCCTGATTATGTTGTCCTCCAGTTCTTTAAGTTAATGTCTACGCCTATTTTATAATAAATATAGTTTATTACTCTGTTGCTCTGTCTCCTGCCTCCCAATCTTTACCATAGCATGAGCCATAGCCATAGCATGAGCCAGCTAACAAATTGTTAGTGTCTATTTTACGTTATGGTGATGCACGATGATAGCTGTGGCCCTAATACATGGAATGACCTGCAAACGGCATTGAAACTGACCCCATTGTTACCCTCATTGTCTTAAAACCTTGGTGAGCATACAGACCCCCACAATATGTAATTGTTTTTAGATCGTTTAGAAATTTGTCTTAGCTTTTTGACAACCAGCAATGTCCGTGTACACCAACCTATGTACCTTGAGCCATGAGCCATGAGCACCAATATATGGCTATAGAGTACCAGTAGGGGGCGCCAGAAACAGAGAGAGGGATAGTGCTGCAATGTTGCCTGCTAATGAGAGAGAGAGGTGGGGGGGGAGCTGCACCACTCAGTTCACACAGGTGTGATTTTTATTTGTAAATCCATGTAATTCATATGTATATATTTTGTTTTTTTCTTTTCCTGATCTTCTGATGTATTGTGATGTTTTTTATACATAATTATTGTATTTCTCGACGACACTGAAAATGAGTTTAATATGAGTTTGTAGTCCCTTAGTAGTCAGTTGTTCATTCAGACACACAGAAAACAACTACTGTACCAAATGCAACTCATTGAGTCGCAATGAGTTGCATTGGTTGACCTTAAAAAAATGATTTGTCCCGACCCGACCCTTTGGTGTGTTTGGGCTTTAGACACAATTTAAAATCAAAATGTCCACTCATGGAGGTGAAAGGTCCTTTGTACATTTTGTGGAAAAACCTTCATATGTAACGATAAAAGACATCAGTGTCAGGCAAGTTCCATTGAAAAAGTTACAGAAATTGCACAGTAGGGGACTAGGGGTGCACGATTATGACATTATGACCGCTATCCGATTATTTGCAGACCTGACCGATTCCGACATTATACGGATTATGCTGCCTTCAAACATTCAAATTCACAGAACAAAACCGACGGAGACATTGACGGTATTATTGCTTCATCGATATCTGTGAAAATAATCTGGATTATTTTGAGACTGATCCGCAGTGGTGGAAAATAACGAAGTACAATTACTTCGTTACTGTACTTAAGTACACATTTTGATAATTTGTACTTTTATTTACTATTTTTATTTTTCTGTACTTTTTACTTTTACTTCGTTACATTTACAAGTAAAAAATCGTACTTTTAATCCGCTACATTAAAATTGGACACCTTTCGTTACTCGTTACACAGCCCCACGAAATATGCGGGGCTCACTTGATTCCACAATCTCCGCATTTTCCGCATAAAGTTTATAAAGTCATCGCCTCACTCATTCGTTCACATTCACACAGAAGCCTGGTGGTGCGGTGCGGTGCGGTGAAAAAGCTGGACATGAAGCGCCCGTCTCTCTCTCTTTCTCTCTCTCTTTCTCTCTCTCTGTCTCTCTCTGGTGCGGTGAATAAATAACAGCGAGCCGCGCTGTGTGTGTGTGTGTGTGTGTGTGTGTGTGACGTGCGCTGCATCTGCTGGTTATTGCAGTTCACATACACACATACACAGCTTAACGTCAGGAACGTTACACGACTCACCCATCCAGGTGATTGCAATAATAATCACTGACACTATAGGCATAGTCTTACCGTGCATTGCATGTAAACGTCTGTCGAACGGGATGGTCGTTAAAGTTGATATTGGTTTCAACTTTATCCCCCAATAATGTAATCCACATTTGTGCATAGGCCTATAGCCTACTGTAGGCTTTACTCTATTTAGAAGACATTTTCAAGCTCTTGCTACTGAAATGATCGATTATTTTTATGGAGAAATCATTTACATGCATCTCAATAGAGCGCCGCAGTCCCCGCCCCCTTTCAGAAAAGCGAGTGGCCCAGGAAGTGGAAGCCCCATGCATTCTCCCATCGGCACTTTTAATATAATTTATTTAAAGACGGTTACGCCACGGACAAAGCCAATTCGGATCGTGACGAATCATGACAATGAACACAATATTTTGGGACGATCAAATCATTAGAAAGAAGAAAAGAAAGTCAGGAGACAACACTATTTGTTTTATTTTTTGTCTTATAAATTATTTGATCGGCCCAAAATATTGTGTTCATTGTCATGATTCGTCACGATCCGAATTGGCTTTGTCCGCGGCGTAACCGTCTTTAAATAAATTATATTAAAAGTGCCGATGGGAGAATGCATGGGGCTTCCACTTCCTGGGCCACTCGCTTTTCTGAAAGGGGGCGGGAATGCGGCGCTCTATAAGGCCTAGCTGCTGCGTCACAGGCCACTCGAACAATTTCCTTCTGCCACAGAGCATGACAGAAGGGTGTTCAGCGAAGTATTTCGCTCACTTACTTTTAAGTTGTGTTCTCGAAATACTTCGCTTATGGGACCTTATGAACTCCCGTATCCAGAACTAGCCAGTGAGTCCTAGGACTTGGGGATAATTTAAGGGCTCGGGACAAACCTTAGGTTTGTGGCCCGGTCCCACCTAGTGGCTAATTGGGGTAGAGCGGAGGTTACCCCAGGTAGCCTGGGTTTATAGAGGGAGGAGGGGGCGTTGTCCCCTTCCCTCCGGGGCTCTGTAAGGTGGACTTTATTATAGTCCACCTATGGTGCGGCTGCTCCCAAGACCGCGTGCGCCATAGAAGGCACTGCCACATCTAGGTTATAGTATGTGGCAAAGGTCGAGGAGGAGGACCAGCTCGCTGCTGTGCAGATGTCCTGGATCGAGATGCCCTTGTGGAGCGCCCAGGATGCTGCCATGCCTCTCGTGGAATGAGCCTTTAGCGTAAGCGGAGGCTCTACTCCTTGAGTGGTATAGGCCAGACGAATGGCCTGCACTATCCAGTTGGAGATAGTGACCTTAGTGAAAGGGTTTTCCCCTGGTTCTTTCACCCCAGGATACGAACAGTTGATGGCCTATCCTGTAGGGGCCTGTCCTGTCCATGTAGGCGCGGAGCGCTCTTACTGGACAAAGGCGGTTCAGCCTCCTGTCCTCTTCCGTGGCGAAGGGGGGAGGGTGGAAAGCCTGTAGGTCCACCGGTACGCAGACTGAGAAAGCGTTCTTTGGTAAGAAGGCTGGGTTTGCTTTGATGGTGACCTTGGTTGACCTGTCGTCGAATCTCATGCACTCTGGAGTGGTCGAAAGTGCATGTAGATCGCTGACCCTCTTTGTGGTCGTCAGAGTGACTAGGAGGGCTGTCTTAAGAGTAAGAAACTTTAAGTCAGCCGTCTGCAGTGGCTCGAAGGGCTCATTGGTTAGAGCCCTGAGTACTAGTGACAGATCCCAGGAGGGGACCAGGGGCCTGTTGACCCTACAGTCCCTGCGTACGCCCTTCACAAACTGTTTTACCAGCGGATGTTTCCATACCGTCTGGTTGTCAATGCCCACGTGGCAAGCCGAGATGGCTGACAGGTGGGTTTTCACTGAGGAGAGGCCTAGACCTCTATCGAGGAACTCCTGCAAGAATGTCAGGATGTCGACTATTGAAGCTTGGAAGGGGATAACCTGGTTAGGTCGTTCTAAGCACCACTGCCCGAACACGCTCCAGGCTGTTTCGTAGCGTATTGCTGTTGACTGGGCTCTGGCCCTCTGAATTGTTGCAATAACATTCGGAGGGAGGCCGGTTTCTGTCAGCATCACCCTCTCACGGGCCAGACCCATAGGTCTAGGTCCCTGGGGCAAGGGTGGAAGATCTCTCCTCTCGCTTGCGTGAGGAGGTCCGCTCGTAGAGGGAGCTGCCATGGTTGGCTGTAGAGGAGGGGAGCTATCTCCGACCTCCACACGGCCCAGGCTGGTGCTACTAGAAGTAGCGTCAGACCCTGAGTCCTCACTCTGTCCAGAGTATGGAGAATGAGACTCAGTGGAGGGAAGGCGTAGAGAAGGGACCTGGGCCATTGGTGAGCTAGAGCGTCTAGTCCCAATGTCGATGGTCCTCTTATGGCGAAGAAGAGAGGACATTTCGTGTCCTGCTCTGAGGCGAACAAGTCTACCTCGGGCGCTCCGAACCTGCCCCAGATCTGGATCGCTACCTTGGGGTGTAGTGACCAGTCTGCGTATCGGAGGTCTCCCCTGGACAGCAGGTCCGCCCCTGTGTTTAGAACACCCGGGACGTGGAACGCTGTAATGGACAAGAGACGAGCGTTGCACCACAACGTGAGTTTCTGAGCCAGTTGGTGCAAGCGGGGGGACCTGAGTCCCCCTTGCTTGTTGATGTAGCACATCGTTGTCGTGTTGTCTGTCCTGACCAGGACGTGGCAACCTTGGATGCGCGGTTCGAAGCTCCTCAGTGCGAGGAACACCGCCATCAACTCCAGATAATTGATGTGGCAGGGCAGTAGTTGTCCTGTCCACAGTCCTCTGGCTGTAGTGCCCTCCAATGTGGCTCCCCAGCCAGACATGCTGGCGTCTGTGGTGACGACTTTCCTGGTCAGATGTCTGCCCATAGGGACGCCTTCTGAGAGGGCTCGTCTGTCCGCCCACCATTTCAGTGCTAGCACGCATTGTGACGTCACTGTTACCCTCTGGCGGCGACGGTGCATGGGTATGCGCAACGCATTCATCCACCGTTGAAAAGGTCTCATATTTAGCCTGGCTAGGCGTATTATGTAAACCACTGAGGCCATAAGCCCCGACATCCGCAGGCATGCATGAAAAGGAATCGAGCGATCCCTTTTGAATGATGCCGTGGACTGTATTATCGCCTCTATTCTTTCTTGGCTCGGACGAGCCGTGAAAGAAATCGAGTCCAGCGTTATACCGATGAAGTCTATAGACTGTGTCGGAGTTAACACGCTCTTCTCCTGGTTCACTCGGAACCCTAGAGAGTGGAGGTGGTTGAGCACTTGTTGAGTGTGCAACAGCGCCTCCTGTTGTGAGTCTGCTGACAGGAGCCAGTCGTCTATGTACGTTGCTAGACGAATGCCCTGTCGTCGGAGTGGAGCTATAGCCGCGGCTGTAACCTTCACAAAGACTCTCAGACTCACGGACAGTCCGAAGGGGAGGACGTTGTATTCGTAAATTCTCCCTTCGAACCCGAAGCGCAGAAATTTTCTGTGCGGGGGGTAAATTGGAACGTGAAAGTAGGCGTCCTGTAGGTCTATTGACGCGAACCAGTCCCCCTCGCGGAGTGAGCGTAGTAGGACTGGCGGCGTCAGCATCCTGAATCGAAACTTCCTCAGAAATTGATTCAGGGCTCTGAGGCCTAGAATGGGGCGAAGCCCGCCCCCTTTCTTTTTTACCAAGAAATAACGGGAATAAAATCCGTTGAGGGATTGGATGGTAGGGACCTCTGAGATGGTGCCTTTCTGCAGGAGGGAATTGATTTCCCCCTGTAGAATGCGCACCGCCTCCCCGCTTGCTTTTGAAAAGATGACCTTGTCGAAAGTGGGCGGCTTTGAGGCGAATTGGAGCATGTAACCCTTTGCTATAGTGCGCATGACCCATGGGTAATTCCCCTGCGTCTGCCACTGGGGTAGGTGACGTAACAGGGAACCCTCTATGTTCAGAGGGGATCCTGTCCGTGGTGCTCTGGCGCTCTCTAGCGGCTTGGGCGCGTAGAGGCATGGCCACTTGTTCCTGCTCCACTGTGTTAAAGTGTGAGAGGAAAATCGGGCGTGACGGCTCTGGCCTACGACAGCTAAGGCTGTCGTAGAGTGGGTTATGCCTCCCACATGTGGGCTTGTGCCCGTCAGAGTGCGCTTTATTGTTTTGTTTTTATTGAATTGAAAACATAAACATGTGAATTCTTTGCACATAAAACAACATTTTTTTGAGAGACAAATACAGGGGCAACAGTTGCATGTACAGTCTCTCTGAAGCGCTTGTGTTGCGGTTCGGGACTGAGGTCCGTGACCACTAGTCCCCTCGCTGAACTCTGAACTGTAGGAAGAAGGGGGGGTGCGGCTCCTACCCCCCTCTGTACCCGGCCGGGCGCATCACTTACGCTTCCCATAACCGCGTCCTCTGGGAGCGTCCTTCTTGTAGGGCGGGGGAGAGCGGCGGCTGTCGTCTCTCTTGGGACGTCCCCGCTGCATTGGTCTGTCCCCGCCACGGTCCTGGTTCCTGGGTGGTACCTTGATGTCCGATCTGGGCTTCCATGGCGCCTTCTTAGCCTGTTTAGGGCGGGTGGAAGGGGCCTGGACAGCCAGAGGTTCGAGAGCCTTCATTGTTTTAGTGGAGGACTCGGCCTGCTGTATAGAAATGGACATCTTCTCTAGGACCCCGTGGAACAGGCTCGTAGGAGAGATAGGGGCTCCTATCATGTCTCTCTTGACGGAGTCTGAGAGAGGGGCTAGATTGACCCACCTCATTCTCTCCTGTAGAACGGAGGACACGAGGGCTTTCCCCGTGTGCTCCGCTATCTCGCACTGTAGAGACGCCATCTCGTGATTGAGACGGCGGAGCTCGGCGAGGTCCTCTGGGCAGGACATGTTGCCCATCCGGGCCAGGAGTCTCTCTGCAGATCCCTGTAGGAGGGCTCCGGCGTTGACCGCCTTGGCCACGAAGCACATGTGTGCATGCATCCATTTGTTGACCTTCGCTGCCTCCTTGTCCGCTATGGAGGAGAAGACAGGGTCCCTGTTCAGTGGGATGACGCGTGGGACGGATGGGTTGGCCAGGTAGGCCGCCACGGCCTTGTCCATTGGCGGTATGCCAATGGTGCTAGCGTCCACCATCTCCATGACACCTCTGGTGCTGCGGGTGGTGCACTCTACCTCCGTCAGTGGGTCCCTCCATGCCATGGTAATGGTGTCGAGGAAACCCTTCCGCTGGGGGAGCTTCTGCTTCTTGAGTGGGGGGGGGGGGAGGACAACGTTCTTCGTTCCTGGACTGGGGCCATTCGTGGCCGCAGCGTAGGACCGCCGTCTTGTAAATGCCCATGATGTCAGAGTCATCTAGCAGCATTTCTTCGCGGTCCTGCTGCTGCTGTTCGTCGGTCTGCATGTCTCCGCCGTCCTCCTCATCGAGAGCGCCGCGGGGCATGCTGCCGTCGTCCTCGTTGTTGTCGTCTTCGTAGCCCAGATAGCTGGCCTCGTCAACGACAACGTAGTCCTCGTCGTAGGGTCTCGGCTGATAGGAAGGGAGGCCACCCTCTTCTTCCTCCTCGTAGTACCCTGGGGACTGGTCAATGCGGTCAGCCATCCTCCTAGGCGCGACAGTGTGTGCTGCGCGCTTCGGGGGAGGCTCCGCGGCAGCCTTGACTAGCAGCTGGCGCGGCCTAGTCAATGGAGCAGGGGGAAACTCTTCTACGGTGTTAGGCCGTATAGGATGTAACTTACCCCGCTCAGTCGGCTGCTTTGGCTGGGTCGTGTTTTTCTGCTTCGCTCCACTGGCCCCGTAGTCCAGGGTTTCGGCCCTGGCTATCGGGACCTGGGAGGGGGCAGCGTTGGCTGTGGCCGGGGCGCGGAGCCGGCACAGGCTTTTCTTTGTTAGCCGAGCTAGCACGCGGCACAGGAGTGCTACGAGCTAGCGGCGGCCAGTCGACCCTCTGTCTAGGCGTGGAGCGCGGAGGCCCTTCGCAGACCTGCATCTCCCTTTGAGGAGGCAGGTCTGGGTCGGGTCTCTCGCACTCGAACCTCTCGTAGAACGTCTTGACGCGGTGGAGACGGGACCTCTTGAGGGCCATGTCCAGAATATTGTCGCAGAGGATGCAGCCGGGGCCTTCCCCGGTGATAGCGTCGCGAGCATGCGTCTGCCCCAAACAATAGAGACAAATAACATGATCGTCTCGTATGGCCATGGTGTTGTTACACCCCCCTACGGCACACTTCTTACCGGCCTGTTCCTCGGAGAGGTTCTTCGTCTTCGACGTACACTTAGACATTCTTTTGTTAGCTATTATCACAGTTAGTGAAAGCTAGCTCAAAGGAGCGGGTTGACCCTTTCCTTTGTTCACAAGATAGCTATTTAAGCTAGCAGGCGCGGGTGTTAGGCCCGTGAGAGCGTAGCTAAATGCTAGTTCGCTTCCCTCGAGCGGGAAGTTAGCTTCCCTCGAGCGAATTAGCTGTTGTATAATAGCAGTTTCCTGAGTTTAAAACAAATTTTAGCGTTGAGGAAAAGCTGTAAGAGTTCTTTCTGCTTTACAAGATAATAATGAAACTAACCAGGTACACTAGGGAACCTCACGGAGCTTGAGTTCCTTGTCTCTCGCCCGGTTTGCGAAGCATTGAATTGCCCAAAGCATAGACTGGCTAGCGTTACCATGCGACCTCTGTGGCAGAAGGAAAACGAGTTGCCTGTGACGCAGCAGCTAGGCCTTATATACGCCTAAGGCGCTGGGTGCCTGCGTCACGAGCCTTAAACCCACAGTGCATATAAAATGCCTGTGTGAGTTCATAAATGAAAATCTGCACCTCGCTTTCTCAGATCGAAACCTCCCATAAGCGAAGTATTTCGCGAACACAACTTAAAAGAACAACACTGCTCATAAGTATTGTGTAAGCTTGTGCTTGTTTTACACAAGCGCGCGCACACACACACACACACACACACACACACACACACACACACACACACACACACACACACACACACACACGCACGCGCGCGCTTGAGCGAGCGACAGACCAAACGTGTTGTTTCCCCTGCAATAAATGCCCATATTATGGTGACGTAGGACTAGGTTAGGGAGCCGCGTCATATAAAATGGCTATTTGATGGCGGCTCTGCCGTGGCATTGACTCCGGTGTGAAACCCAACCCTAAAAAAACCTTTAGAGCCTCGTGAAACCTAGAGAGCGTTCGTCTCTGCCCCGAATAAACGTTCAATCGAATCTCCCGCTTGATTTACGAGACGGAGTAAATCTGAACACACATTCTAGTAAACATTTAACACCTCTGGGAATTTCTTATTTTTTTGTCATAATCTTTTACTGTTAATTGGCTTTGGGACACTATACAAGCTGCTAGTACATTGGCCTGCATCGGGTGGAAAACTCAGTCACATGTCCCAAACCTCAGTCACATGTCCCAAACCTCAGTCACATGTACCAAACCTCAGTCACATGTCCCAAACCTCAGTCACATGTCCCAAACCTCAGTCACATGTACCAAACCTCAGTCACATGTCCCAAACCATTACTTTTATCAAGATTCAACTACAATCTTGTGTGCGTGTGTGCGCAGTCTGCGCACTACTGGTGAGGGTCAAATGTCTCCAAAACAAATTGGCTAGGGAAATCGACATTGTGAGGACAATTTATCTGGTCCTAACAAGATACATGTTTGTTTTTATGGTTACGTGTTACAATTAGGAACATATTCTGCATTTAGAAGTCAGGTTCAGGGTTTGGGTTAAGAGTTATATGTCTAATTCATGCTTTTTTGCATGCCAGTTGCTCGACATCGCACTTAAGTCTGAGTGTAACTCCGTTTTTTCACTTATTCGTTTAGTACAAGACACAGAATAAACAAAATCGTATCCATGGTCAGGCAATGCCCTTTTGATTGTTTACTGTCTTAGTATACATATGATACGGTTGATGATGATGCGTGTTTGATTTTTTTTTATTGTATTTTTTGTATTTTTATTTGTTTATCTTGTCTATCCTTGTTTTATATAATGTTTTTGTGTTCATACATAATGTCCATGCATACGTATTCTGTTGTTGTTGTTGCTTGTGTTTGTTTTTTCTGTTTATTTGTAAAAGAAAAGTCAAATAAAGTACTGATCATAAAGAATAATCGTATTAGTAGTATCAATACTATTTATGACTATTATATACTGTAGGTTCACGCCATCTTCATCTTGGGGTCTTTCTGTCCTAGTGAGAACTCTACACAGATAGCTGGCCTCGTCAACGACAACGTAGTCCTCGTCGTAGGGTCTCGGCTGATAGGAAGGGAGGCCACCCTCTTCTTCCTCCTCGTAGTACCCTGGGGACTGGTCAATGCGGTCAGCCATCCTCCTAGGCGCGACAGTGTGTGCTGCGCGCTTCGGGGGAGGCTCCGCGGCAGCCTTGACTAGCAGCTGCCGCGGCCTAGTCAATGGAGCGGGGGGAAACTCTTCTACGGTGTTAGGCCGTATAGGATGTAACTTACCCCGCTCAGTCGGCTGCTTTGGCTGGGTCGTGTTTTTCTGCTTCGCTCCACTGGCCCCGTAGTCCAGGGTTTCGGCCCTGGCTATCGGGACCTGGGAGGGGGCAGCGTTGGCTGTGGCCGGGGCGCGAGAGCACGGAGCCGGCACAGGCTTTTCTTTGTTAGCCAAGCTAGCACGCGGCACAGGAGTTCTACGAGCTAGCGGCGGCCAGTCGACCCTCTGTCTAGGCGTGGAGCGCGGAGGCCCTTCGCAGACCTGCATCTCCCTTTGAGGAGGCAGGTCTGGGTCGGGTCTCTCGCACTCGAACCTCTCGTAGAACGTCTTGACGCGGTGGAGACGGGACCTCTTGAGGGCCATGTCCAGAATATTGTCGCAGGGGATGCAGCCGGGGCCTTCCCCGGTGATAGCGTCGCGAGCATGCGTCTGCCCCAAACAATAGAGACAAATAACATGATCGTCTCGTATGGCCATGGTGTTGTTACACCCCCCTACGGCACACTTCTTACCGGCCTGTTCCTCGGAGAGGTTCTTCGTCTTCGACGTACACTTAGACATTATTTTGTTAGCTATTATCACAGTTAGTGAAAGCTAGCTCAAAGGAGCGGGTTGACCCTTTCCTTTGTTCACAAGATAGCTATTTAAGCTAGCAGGCGCGGGTGTTAGGCCCGTGAGAGCGTAGCTAAATGCTAGTTAGCTTCCCTCGAGCGGGAAGTTAGCTTCCCTCGAGCGAATTAGCTGTTGTATAATAGCAGTTTCCTGAGTTTAAAACAAATTTTAGCGTTGAGGAAAAGCTGTAAGAGTTCTTTCTGCTTTACAAGATAATAATGAAACTAACCAGGTACACTAGGGAACCTCACGGAGCTTGAGTTCCTTGTCTCTCGCCCGGTTTGCGAAGCGTTGAATTACCCAAAGCATAGACTGGCTAGCGTTATCATGCGACCTCTGTGGCAGAAGGAAAACGAGTGGCCTGTGACGCAGCAGCTAGGCCTTATATACGCCTAAGGCGCTGGGTGCCTGCGTCACGAGCCTTAAACCCACAGTGCATATAAAATGCCTGTGTGAGTTCATAAATGAAAATCTGCACCTCGCTTTCTCAGATCGAAACCTCCCATAAGCGAAGTATTTCGCGAACACAACTTAAAAGAACAACACTGCTCATAAGTATTGTGTAAGCTTGTGCTTGTTTTACACAAGCACGCGCAAGCGCGCACGCGCGCACACACATACACACACACACACACACACACACACGCGCGCGCGCACGCGCACACACACACGCGCGCGCGCTTGAGCGAGCGACAGACCAAACGTGTTGTTTCCCCTGCAATAAATGCCCATATTATGGTGATGTAGGAGGTTAGGGAGCCGCGTCATATAAAATGGCTCTTTGATGGCGGCTCTGCCGTGGCATTGACTCCGGTGTGAAACCCAACCCTAAAAAAACCTTTAGAGCCTCGTGAAACCTAGAGAGCGTTCGTCTCTGCCCCGAATAAACGTTCAATCGAATCTCCCGCTTGATTTACGAGAGGGAGTAAATCTGAACACACATTCTAGTAAACATTTAACACCTCTGGGAATTTCTTATTTTTTTGTCATAATCTTTTACTGTTAATTGGCTTTGGGACACTATACAAGCTGCTAGTACATTGGCCTGCATCGGGTGGAAAACTCAGTCACATGTCCCAAACCTCAGTCACATGTCCCAAACCTCAGTCACATGTCCCAAACCTCAGTCACATGTACCAAACCTCAGTCACATGTCCCAAACCATTAATTTTATCAAGATTCAACTACAATCTTGTGTGCGTGTGTGCGCAGTCTGCGCACTACTGGTGAGGGTCAAATGTCTCCAAAACAAATTGGCTAGGGAAATCGACATTGTGAGGACAATTTATCTGGTCCTAACAAGATAAATGTTTGTTTTTATGGTTACGTGTTACAACTAGGAAAATATTCTGCATTTAGAAGTCAGGTTCAGGGTTTGGGTTAAGAGTTATATGTCTAATTCATGCTTTTTTGCATGCCAGTTGCTCGACATCGCACTTAAGTCTGAGTGTAACTCCGTTTTTTCACTTATTCGTTTAGTACAAGACACAGAATAAACAAAATCGTATCCATGGTCAGGCAATGCCCTTTTGATTGTTTACTGTCTTAGTATACATATGATACGGTTGATGATGATGCGTGTTTGATTTTTTTTTTATTGTATTTTTTGTATTTTTATTTGTTTATCTTGTCTATCCTTGTTATATATAATGTTTTTTGTGTTCATACATAATGTCCATGCATGTATTCTGTTGTTGTTGTTGCTTGTGTTTGTTTTTTCTGTTTATTTGTAAAAGAAAAGTCAAATAAAGTACTGATCATAAAGAATAATCGTATTAGTAGTATCAATACTATTTATGACTATTATATACTGTAGGTTCACGCCATCTTCATCTTGGGGTCTTTCTGTCCTAGTGAGAACTCTACACGAGTGATTATGAATGTAATTTAATTATAATCCCCCCCCCCAGTTTGATATACGTTAGACCACAGACCCCCACAAAAGTGTACTAATAGAACCACATGGACCGGTAAGTCCATGTGGTTTGATTTGGTTCCATTTGTACACTCTGAGTTACAGACCTGTAAGGTCCATTTTGTGTCTAATATTTTTTTGCTGCATTGGAAAACCCCAAGGGGTCCTCAAAGACCGCAGGGGGGTCCGCAGACCCCACTTTGACATCCACCGCTCTACACATCATACATTCTCAGAGTGCATTGACACGTTCAGTCCAATCTAATCCAACTATATTTATAAAAGCACATTTAAAAAACATCAGAGTTGGCAAAAAATAAATAGGAGGCTCGCATAAAAAAGCAATGACCAGAATACATTAAGAACAATAAGACTGGAAATAGAAATAGGCACTCAGTCTCAAGCTGTGTAAAAAGTCAAGGAGTTAAAATTTGTTTCAAGACATTAAACAGGTAGCAATTTATCTGTCCATTTTGACACCAAAAAGGACAAGACTCTAAAATTGGACTACTTTTGATCAACATACTGTAACATCAATCTGGAGGGGCTGAAGAGGCAATTGTAGACGTTTAGTTTGAATTCTAACCAGGCTGTTTCATTATGCTTTAAATGCCAGAGTAGATTCATTGTGGGGAGAAAACAGACAGATTTTACTCAGTGAATTGCTTTTCCACCAGTATTGATTTTGACAGTCAGTTTGATTTAGTTTAGTCGTCATAGTAATTTGAATACAACTCTGTTAAGTCATCTGAAATGATTTAGGCAACTTTTAGTCTAGTTTTAGTCGACCAAATATAAGCTTTTATTTTTAAATGTATTTTTGGCGGGCTGTGATGCCATTTAAATGGCAATTTTCACTTGCTTGTAGATCTGCTAATTTCAGAGTGCAACACCCCCCGAGCACAACCAAACTTCTACTGGATCTCCTCCACCACTAGCCCCTCCCGTCTAGCTTTTTATCTGTTGACGATTGTCAATATATTTAGTCTCAGTTTTAGTCATCATATCTGTTTTCATCTGTGAGACAAAAGGTAGCCAGAGACAATTTTTGGTTATGATTTTACTCGACAAAATCAACACCGTTTTCCACATCATATTAATCAGAGAAAATAACCCCCACCCTAGTTCCCTCTCAATATGGTGCATCTCTAAGGCGTGACCCTGGATCAGTGGAGGCTGTGTGATATCTGATGCTTAAAGCCTGTGGTCACTTTAATCCCCTCACAATGAGATTTTCCCTATGTTGGAATAGCGGGCAGTGACCTCCCATCAGATGTGTGTCTAAGGCGTGTGCACGCGCGCGCGCGCACACACACACACACACACACACACACACACACACACACACACACACACACAGAAAAAGAGTGTTGATTAATGATTCCCCTGCCCTACCTCTAATAAGTGGTGGACAGAAGCCTACTAAGTGCAGGGTAATATTGAATGTTTTACTCCATAGCTTTTGATTGTTACTGCAAAACATGAGACATGGACTGAGTAGGCCTAGAAAAACTTTGTGCTATTTTATCAACATCATTAGTGAAGACCAATTATATGAACATAGGTTGAACAGTGGTGAAGATTTGGTTCTCAAAGTGGGGTCCGGGGAACATCAGGGGTCCCTCAGTAGTTCCCCCAGAAATAATTGTTATCATATCCATATAGCGTCACATCATTTTAACCACTTTAACCATATTTCACACGTATAAACAAACCATGAAACCATGTGTTCAACTCAAATCTTTGCTTCTGGAGGTCCCTGAAAATATGTTTGAAGTGGGTCTTCAGCCAAACATATCATTCTGAGCCTCCTTGACATGCAAAAGTTTGAGAACCATTGTCTACAGGTGATTTTGGTGTATAAGTGGTGATATTAGTACTGTAGTATTGCATTGTTTTTGCACTATTTTAACTATAGGGTAATCTGTAAGCCAGTGGGAGCAAAACTTTGGTCATTCATGCTTTGTATGTATTTGGATGACAATAAAGATCTCTCTCTGTCTCTCTCTCTCTCTCTCTGAAGTACTTTTACTTTTGCTACTTCAAGTTAGTGATAGCGAGATAAATAATTGTGGGTTTACGATCACGATAATGCATGCATTTATTTCACATGTATAAAATCACGAAGCAAAACACGAACAATGCAGCAGCCAAACAACGCAGTAGCTAAATAATACATGCAAAAGTATGAATGACACATAAAAAGTACATATTTAAACATCCATGCGGGGCTGCAGGACCTCCGCCTTCAAAGCACTTAAACTGTAATAAAAAAAAACTATTTTCACTTCTTTCGCTTCTTTCTTTTTTCACAGAGACTCAGTTAATTAATTCTGTCCATGTTTTAAATTCACGGATAATAGTAAAACCGTTTAATAGTCCCGTCCTTACTTCAAGTATGCCAATACTTCTGGCCGCGCGCACGCACGCGCACGCACACACACACACACACACACACACACACACACACACACACACACGTTGCAACGTTTACTTAAGTAAAACAGCTCCGACTACACTGTGTGTGTCTAAGACAGACCCCCCACTGACCCCTCTATATGCCACACCTTAGTGACCGGTCCAGTATAAAAGGCCCGGTCCTCAGCAGACAATCATCATCAGTCCTCCAGCAGCAGCTCACATCTGGAACATCCTCACCTGAACCTGACAACCAAGAGAACCATGGAGCTCAAAGCGACCATATTGGCCCTTCTTCTCATGGTGTTCCTGGGACACTCTCACACACACCCGGTAAGAACCTGCCTGATGGCTCAAACTTGCACTATACTATCAACTTTATAGTTTACATTTGTGTGATTATTATAATCAGTTTGTCTGTTATACATTGTTACAGCAGCCGATCTATTACGTCACATCTGCTATTTTCCCTATTTTGGGGAAATGTTTAAGCCTAGAATGCTTTCACCTAAAATGAAATGGCCAAAATGTTGATGCCAGGCTGAAAGTGGTTAAGGGAAGATCATCTTTCCCCACCAAAAAAAATCAAAACAAAACAAATGGATTAGTTCAATAGCACCCCTACTGTCCACGGTAGTGCGGGTGACATATGATAATAACCCCTACTGTCCACGGTAGTGCGGGTGACATGTGATAATATGAAACATTGACCCTGTCTTTTCTTTCCGTCTCAGCACCAGGGTACGAACGGCCACGGTCACGGTCCCGGTGAGTGCTCTCGTCTATGCCAGTTCATTTCTGCATGTCTGTCTTCATTGATGACATTACACTATATACGCCAGTGGTTCTCATCCTTTGGGTCAGGATGAGACCATTATTACTGCATCAAAAGTAACCAACAAACTATACTATGAGAGTTAAACTAAATGTAATGCTTCAAGTCAAATATCATTATTATTATTATTATTATTATTTGGGGGGTCCCCTGTTCAATTATGATTATTTATTGTATTTGTCTTCTACTGTACAGAGGAGCTGCTGGGATTCGACGACACGGACTTCACAGACATCATCTTGACCATGAACAACGGTTAGTAGTCTCTACAGTAGTCTATACTGTACGGGAACTATGGCTCAATGCCATAGTTCCTGTAGATATGCATTAGGGCCATTTGATAGGATTGTTTTATCGAAAGGGGTTGTGAGCTACGTTTACTTTGGTACTTTAAGTCTATTTTGATGCCAATACTTTTTATATTTGTTTCGTACAGTGCACAGTATCAATTATGGAATAAAAGCGTCTAATATATTATTTATGCCCCAAAATCTATAAATCTCAGACACTATTAACAGACAACGTTTAACCATAACACATATAAAGAAAACCTTGAACAAGATGTCTGGCTGACAATCTCATCTGTCTATGTTGTGTTATCTCTGACTACAGGGTCTAGGGACTTTCTGCTGGAGGGAGACATATTTGTTTCTAGAAAAAGGAATGCCATGACATGCTCCAGCACAACATTCGACTGCCGTTGGCCAAAGTCAGCCAACGGCAACGTGGAGGTCCCATTCACCTTCAGCTCCAAATACAGTAAGGTTTCCTACTCGCCTAGAGTCATGGTTTACCATGGTACATCTCTAAATACAGTAAGGTTTAATAATCGCCTAGAGTCATGGTTTACCATGGTACATCTCTAAATACAGTAAGGTTTAATAATCGCCTAGAGTCATGGTTTACCATGGTACATCTCTAAATACAGTAAGGTTTAATAATCGCCTAGAGTCATGGTTTACCATGGTACATATCTAAATACAGTAAGGTTTAATAATCGCCTAGAGTCATGGTTTACCATGGTACATCTCTAAATACAGTAAGGTTTAATAATCGCCTAGAGTCGAGGTTTAAAATGGTACATGTCTAAATAAGTAGGGCATTCATTAAAATAAGAATAAGAATAATGTTTATGGAGATGCGGAGGTTTCTGCCCAGCAGCAACACATTATTTTCTGAAACCTTTAACTTTTATATTTTTGGAAACCTTTCGCCTATGATGGCATACTCAAAATAGTGATCAATATTCTAAGCGATTATTTTTATAAAATTATCTATTATCAGGGTTTTTTTTAATCGATTAGATCCATCAGTTAATTAACCGTTTCTTCACCAATAGTCATTCCACACATCTTGCTCTCCTCTATGCTTTCTGCAGACTCGGCCGAGATAGACGTGATGCTGGGCGCCATGGAGGAGTTCCACTACAGGACGTGCGTCCGCTTCGTCCCCCGTCCCGCCGGGGAGAGGATGTACCTCAGCATCGAACCCAAATACGGGTGAGGCAAAGGCGCAACACGGCCCGACGGCCGTTCACCACTTGCACACTTGTTAACACTGAACCCATTCCCATGGAGCATCACCATACCGCTATAGACCTGGAACGCATCGGTGTCACTTTTTTAGCCTGTGTCATGCCGTGCTACGAGCTTGTAGATCTGCTATTTATTTTTTTTTAATCGTGAAAACGTGTGCAAATCTTTGAATATATATTCTTTCACAGCACACGTTTTCACCTCAAATATTTGCTTCTGGGGGGGGGGTCCCTGGAACAAAATATCTTCGGATGGGGGTCCGCAACCAAATACAGATAATTCTGGGGGTCCTTGACATGAAATAGTTTGTAGCAGCACTGATAAGTTGTTCAGAAAACTGATTTTAGAAGACATTTTGTTGAATCAGGCCCTCTGGTCTTATAGGGTTAAGGGCAGCCCACACCAAGCACTGTAACTGCGTCGTTTAGCACTGTCATCATTATAGCTGTTGGTGCGTGGACTCCACTTGAGTTAGTACGATTATTAAAACTATAGCTTTATAGTTATAGTTTCAGTTATAGTGCTTTAGAGTGCCAGAGAGTAAAATATTGTATTTACACTAATGCGTTCTCTTACAGTATGCTTATATAAGTTTGTTTGATCCTATACAGTATGTTGATGCCAGACGAGTGGACACAATGAAATATAACTTCCGGAAATGTAATGAAATGACAATCCCGAGAGTCAGGACTGTGTTTGAAAGTTAATTTCCAGCGGCTCTAATCTGAGCGCCCTAACGCAAGACTGCACGGCTCCAAATACCATAAATCAAACGCGCAATTATTAGCAAAATGCGATTGGTCTCCAGGCGGCAAAGTAGTGTCTCTCTCTCTCTCTCTCTCTCTCTCTCTCTCTCTCTCTCTCTCTCCCTCATGAAACAAGACAGGACATTCTGCATAATTTACTTTTGAAGTACATTTTGAGTGTTTCTACATTGCAGTATCGATATGTACTTAAGTAAAAAATGTGAGTACTTTCCCCACCACTGGTTACAATACTGATTACTCTCTCTCTCTGCAGGTGCTACTCGTCAGTGGGGCGCATGGGGGACGTGCAGGTGGTGTCGCTGCAGAGGATCGGCTGCGTGACGCACGGCGTGGTGCAACACGAGCTGCTCCACTCGCTGGGCTTCCAGCACGAGCAGAGCCGCAGCGACCGCGACGAGCACGTCCGCATCAACTGGGAGGACATCCTGAAGCGTAAGAGAATGAAGCAATACTAGAGCGGCGCCCGTCGGGCCCACTGGCCCACTTGGAACGATGCAAGTTAGGAAATGCATGCGCCATGCAGGCACCGCCCTCCCTGTGGTGGTGTGGAAGTGGAACATGTGTGTCTTATTTGACAAACCTTGTGTTTTTCCACAATATTTATCTGTGGAACAGAGTCAAACTAATTCCTACAATTCCAAGTCCCTGTCAGGGTGGGGGTCCCCAGTTCAATTATAATTGTAATCATTCTTTATGATGTAGGAAGGCCATTATCTAAATCCTTCCCTACAGCAGATTAAAAACACGGCAGGCTAGTGCATTAAGGAACACAGCTGCAGTGAATCAAATTGATAATGGCCGTGTTGCATTAAGGTGTGCCACTGTGCAAACAAAGTATTGACAACACACACCTACATCCAACACAGCCGTTATTAGCGAGCAGGGGCCATGTCGCTTACACCACACTACAAAGTCAGTCCTGTGAAGCCTAGCCATGTTTTTACCTGCTGTACTTTTTACTCTGAACTGAAAAATAACAACAACAATAATACAATAATAATAATACAAAATCAGCCAAGGGTTTCATTGATCTTTAAAATGAGATTAAGTCCAGGACTAATAAAACGTTATTAAAGTGAATGTTGGTCCACCTTGACACTTGTCTCCTTTGCCTCATCAGATTCCAAGGTCAACTTCAAGAAGCGGGAGACCAACAATCTGGACACTCCATACGACTACAATTCTGTAATGCACTACGGAAGGTAAAGGCAAAGGAACACTTAAGCCACATTAGCCTAGCGTCCGTATTCTGGGCATGGCAGGCAAACATTGGGCCGATCTACTGTACATGCTTTGCATTGTGAGCAATATGTGTCTTTGAAATGTATTACAAATACTTAAAGTACAGACAATCCAAAAAGTACAGTATGCATGTACTTCCGTAACTTTCCACCCAGTGTTGATTTTGAAAAATATTCAGCGACTACTGTAAATATTTTCCAGCCTCGTTCGCCCAGACTTTTTTTTTTCCTTTGAAAACAAACATCACCACACTAACTGCACTGCATCTAGGCCACCCCTGACCCCCCCTGACCCCCCCGCGTCTCTAAATCCACTCCAGCCCTTTGTTTTCTTTCTCCTTTTCTTAATGCTTACGGTAATCCTCTTGCTTCCCCTCTCCGTAGGACCGCCTTCGCCAAGAGCGCGCGGCATGATACCATCACGCCCATCCCCAACGCCAACATCCGGATCGGGCAGAGGAAGGGCATGTCCGACATAGACGTGCTGAGGATCAACAAGCTCTACAGGTGCCCGCCGGTCACCAAAGAGCAGCAGAGGCAAGGCGAGGCGGTGAGGCAGGCCAAGGAGAAGAAGGAACGAGAGGAGGCGGCCAAGCCCAAGGTCAAGAAACAGTACTTCAAGAACAAGTCAACAATGTTTGGTTGATCTACAAGCTTGTGGATCTGCTACATGTTGATGCTTGTGTGATACTGTAGTAGGCCTATGTTCAAGTTAGAATATGGAGATGAGGTTTATTTGCCACTCACTGTATGCAGGCGCATACGCTCTATATACTTTTCAGAGCATTATAACACTGTACACTTAATGGGTGTATTCATCTTGTTTAAATCTGAATTGCATGACACTACACTATATACAGTATACTGTGCATTCACACTGCAGAGAAGCTTCTCTTGGAATACTTGCCAATGCATACATTTTAAAGCCATTAATGTTCCGGACGATAAAACATAGTGAGTTAATTTGCAGTTCTAACTACTGCATCGTGACTGTAATTACATTTAACGCTAAAAGTCTCTGCGCATATACGAGCCAACAATGTGCGCCAGGGTGAGGTAACTTCACACATTCTAATGTAATTTATGCTGTCATGGAAAGTGTCAATTTGTTTATGTTACTGTGAAATATGTATAAATAAAAAAAGCAAGCAAACAAAATGACACAAGTTGCAATTATTTGACTCTTTGGAGATGAAAGCGCACTGAGTGTGGTGGGCCCTCTTGTCATTTGTTTATTCAGTGAACGCGTTGTCGTTCAGAAATCATCATTGAGCCAACTAGCCTCCAGGCTCTACAACAAAGCATGAGACCCTGGCCTGTTCTTGGAGTTCACATGGACTACTGTCATGTACTCTCTGTGAAACCTCTATGCCTTTTAACAAAACACTTTTAAACCAAAACTCTCACCCCAAAACACAATCGTCCCAGGCACAAATCCAGTGACCTCGCTTTATGCCTAAAAAAAAAAAGCTAACCATATTCCTTAACCTCAGTAAAACGGTGCCAAAATCTAACCCTATTCCTAAACTTAACCTCAGTATGCCTAAACAAAAACTAATAGGTTACAAGCATACAGCCCCAGCATGCAGTTGGCAAAAATAAATGGGGGCGTGCATGTTTTGGGGTGAGCCTTCCGGTTACCCTTTTAACCACTCAAAGGACAACTTTGAGCCTCTCCATATAATCGGTCCTCACTAATGCTCATGATAAAATGCTACGATTTTTTTCAGAGGAAGGCTGTGGCAGTTCACAAACCATCCTACCAGTGACATAATTAATTATTATTATTACTATACCGGTAATTATTATTAATGTGAAAACAATAATAGCATAACAAATGATAGATTTAGCTTTAATCAAGGCAAGTAAACGAGCGTGGAGTGACGGGTTGTCAAAGAATGACGCTGACGTTTGAGCTTGTATTGATGAGGTCAGGAGACGAGGCGAGAAGGAACTCTGGCTGTGTCTGTTTCTTCTGGATCACGTAGTGAGAACAGGTACGTAGATGTTGGGGCACGGGTGTATTTATACTGTGGTGATTGTGACAGGATTGGCCAGGTGATAATGAAAGGCAGGTGGGTTTGATAAGGAGGGGAGTGATTGATAAGGAGGGGGGAGTGGTTAAGGTCGAGCGGAAGGAGGCCTCTTCTCCCGAAACTACATTGTATAAATACAACGACTTCCCTTATTATAGTATATTTTCAAGATAAACCCATATTTGCACTAGTTACTGTATACAAAAGGAAATCAGGAAGATTTTTGCACTAATTCAAAATGTTTACAATTGTTCCAAAAAACTTGACACCTTCCAGATAGTCAATATTTTCTTTTCCTAGAAGTTTACAGGTGTGCTGTAAGGGCACTGTCACACCACACGTTCATTCTGATTATGAGGGCAGATTTTCCTATTTGCAGAATTATGTAAAAAAATATATTTACAAGAAAACACTCCATTCCAATTGAAATGCATTCATATCATCATAGTTAGAATAAAAGTGCGGTGACCCTGCCATTAACCTATCTTTTATTTTTTTTACCTTATAACCTTTTGTTATGATACTGTACTAAGTACTGTACCCTCGTCTGGTTCTGACCAATCTGAGAATCCCATCGTCAAATATTCGGGAAAACAGCGCCTCCGCTGTTGTTCCTCGAAATTAGACTCTGGGGGCAAGCTCTGTTTAGAATTTCGATCAACCGGAAAAGGCCCTTGCTTTTCCGCCGAGTTCCACTACTACCGCTGTGCCGCACTGTTTTCATTCCTACTTTCAACCATTCCTTTGCGGAACAAAACATGGATGTAACGGAGGAGGACATTTTTGCTAGTGTGCTAAGGAGAGTTGCTGTTCTACACAATGTTGAACATATCAAACCGCTTCAGCACATTTGTTTGAAATATTTAATCGATCGACGAGATGTTTTATTATGTTTACCTACTGGTTTTGGAAAAAGCCTCGTATATCAAGTAGGGATGTCAGTAACGGATAGTTTCCCAACCGGTTAGCCGACAGGATTAACCGGGTCATTAACGGATAGTGGTTGATTTTTTTCTTTTTTTTAATAGGCTACCCCAAATGTAATATGCATGTATAGGCTACATAATTAAAGTTGGTAGACGAATGGTATACATTTATTTATGCTCCTTTTTTAAAAGACAAACAAAAAAGCAACATTTAACAATATAAATAAATTGTTGTAGGCTTAATCATCAATAAACATCGCATCTGCGCGTCTACAGTAGTCCTACAGAGGTCCGCCGGTTCTAGTCCAAAACATAAATAAATCCAGTCCAGATCTGAGCAACTTATACCTATAAAGCCACTGGACGCATGGGCTAAGCCTTTTTTTTATTATTATTAAGGAAGATCAGCAAGCATGTCACCGTGTTCCGTTTGTTGACTTTTCGCTGACGAGAAAACCCTCAAACATCGATAGCACATGGCTAACTTGATAGCCGTAAGCCGTGCCAGTGTGGGGAGACGGATAAGAGGAGGAAGCGGCAGCGGCTGTAAACGTTCTCCCTCCAGGCCAAATGGCCAATAATGGAATTAATAATGCCAAGTAGGTCTCTGCATTTATACGGTTGACATGTGTTCATCTCGTCTCGCTGTCACTCGCTTACATTTCGACTACCGCAAGTCCGCAAAGCTACCCTTGTAGCCAACTAGCCAGAAGTACAACAGAGAACTTTGGGACATTGAGGGGGCAGAAAACCGAGCCAGAGCGCTGTTCATGCAGCCTGGAGTGTGACAAGCTGGGCGGCGCAAATAAGAACAATTTTAGGCATGTGTGCAACATGACAACTGTTTTAAAGTATTGTACAGTGACAAGTACAGTCTCTGTAATGTTTATGTTGTACTATTACTAAAAACGATCTAAAATAAAGGGATTTAAGATCAGAACACGTATTTATTATTATGCAAATTAATCGTTAAAGCTGATAAAAATATCCGGATGTTTTTTAACGGTCGGCTAACCGGTTAGCCGGTTGTTTGGTGTTGTTTGTTGACCAGAGGAAGCCATGTTCAATAATAAGAAGCGTGTATAGGTTTGCTTCCAGTGGGACGAAATTTCCTAGCCGCACACACATGTAAATCCCGCCCACTAAATGTGATTGGGTGATTGCGCGGCTGACTTCCTGAACTACAGCGTCCATACTTGTAGGCCAGTGATACGTTTCTTTCTACTGCTTGCCGACAGACTAGTTGACGCGAGGCAACAGTCTGTCTTGAGAGACTAGGTTCTGACAGACCGGTCTTGGAGGTTGGTGTGTGACGACTCGGTTGAATCTTTCCTTGGTTCGGCGGCGGACAGACGGACGGGCCGGCCCGGGAGAAGCAATTAACATGACATGAGTCTGGTCACGCTAACACGTTCACAAAGTGTATTACATTAATACAACACATATATAGCTCTGGATCCACATGTCCTAATGACGTGCCACTGAGACATAACAATAACAATCGGCTAGCAGCAAGTTGACCTTGCTCTCTGAGCTGTCTCCAGTGGCTAACAAGAAAGTCAGTCTGTTACTCTCCAGGCAGTACACATAATACATATCAAGTACATTGTATATTCACGTACAACTACCTTGTACAAGTACACAGCATGTTGTATATTACAACACCTTTTACCTATAAATCTTCAATATGTTTTTATGTACCTGCAATATTCTGAAATGTGTGGAATAAATACAAAAAAAACAATACTTGCCTCAAGTCAATAAGACAAAGAAAGATGACCAGTAACAATTTTATCTCAATGTGATTTAGTCGAGACAGTATGGTAAAATGACAAATGTTAGGTGCTGAAGTAACAGAGACAGTAGAGAAACAATGGCATTGGCAATCACTATTATGGTACAGTATGTACACTATGTTGAACAGTAGCAACATTCAGTAGCAGCAGATATGTACATGAGATTTAGACGGATGCCAGGTCTTTTTAGACCCATACACCTATATTAGACACAGTACGATGATAGGCCCTGTTCAGTTTGATAGTAGCCTGTTAGATGTTCCAGACGTGGTGGTCTTGCCGTTGTCTCTTCCTGGACCCGGTGGTCAAACTGATTTTTCCATTAAACAGCTGATGTACCTTCATTCGTTGCCCTACAAAAGGAATTGCATTCATTAGCATGTTGACAGTACATAGCATAAGTTGGACATTTTGTACCGATATGCGTTACCGATATGTCACATTTTATATGAAGTACCTGTCCTCTCCTCTCCTTTGCTGCGTCGCGACTAGTTCGTCAACAGGCACTCCAATGTTGAGACTTCTTGTTCCACAATCTGCCATGGCTAATAATGTTTTAGAATGTTTAGTGTCATCGAGCTGTCAAGTGTAATCACACAGTACTAATATTCATGACATATTTTACATTATATTTACATAATGTTGCATCTAAAGAAATAAATAGAGGGTTTATTTACATATTTTTGCCGGTCTTGGTTAGAATTGGGGGTCTTGCGTTGTCGTGGTTATAGTCGAGGGCTGCCAACAACGTCCTTGCACCATAGGCCGGTGGGTTAAAGGAGAATCGCTTGCTGGCATACATACTGTAAGCATATGTGAATGAAAGGACTCTAGGTCAGTGGTTGTCCTGTGGTGGCAGAAAAAAACACCTTCAGTAAATGCAATTACATTCTTTGTGACAGCAAATAGACACAGACATATAGATACAAGACCAGCAAGTATGGTTTGCCTGTGCTCCTCCCAGAAAGGGAAACTGCCCATAGATCCGAAGTCCCGTTAGTCCGAACATGCACTGCTCCCGTGCTTGCGGTTAGGTTTAGGTTTGCTCCCGTGCTTGCGGTTAGGTTTAGGTTAGGGTTAGTGTTATGGAGACTTGTCCTACCTTAATTTTCAAGTCGCCGGCTCAGAGACGGTGTAGTAGTTCAGACGCACATTCAAGGGTCCATTATTGTTTGCACACAGCGTTGTATGTGTGTGTGTGTGTGTGTAAATAAATCAGTGTAAATGTAAGAGTTCAATATAATGTAAACAAAACTATTCTCTTCTTATTTCTTCTTTCTATTGTGTTGTGGACTTGTTTATAATTATGTGGTCAAAAAACTGTTTGCTGCCGTCCTCACTCACGCGTGTGCGTGTCCAAACATTTTCCCCAACTGTCACACCCTCTCTCTCTTCCTTATCAAGAGGTTCCATCCTGCTGTGTGAGCTGTGGGCCTGTGGCAACTATTTCATAGCCCAAACAGCGGGGGGCAGCAACGAGTGTCCAAGCAAATCAATAAATAAGATAGAAATAACTAAATTGGCTCTTGGGCGCCAGTCACACCTATCAGACAAGCGTCTTATCAATGTTTTATGGTTTCATCTGGGCGGTGCGTGGGCGGTGCGAGGACATGCGGAAACAGATCCACGTGTTGCCTGTTGTTGTCCTTACGCTGTTAGCTGCGGGACACAGTAGCTAGTAGCTTGTTGGTTGTGTCAACGTGTTGCGTCTCCACTTTATCAGTACCACTACCACAGTAGGTGCCAAGTCTGGCACTGATTCCGTGTGTAATGTATGTATATAGCCTCCAGGTACGCAGACTAAGCATGGCATCATTGTGGAAAATTAATATTTTCTGTTAGCAACGACTCCATTATTTTTAATAAAGCGCATCCATTTTACCACAACACAGGACTTGCTGCATTTCAGGCTGTTAGCCATGACGCAGACGTCGATGCAGGCTATAGGCGAAATATAGGATAAGAGATGACATGCGTCTCCAAGTTGGAGCCTATAGTTGCGCCTGGGCGCACGGCTCTCTCCTATCTGCAGTCCGACCGTTCAGCGTTACTTCAGGAGAGGAGACGACAGATTGAAGAGTGCATGCCACTGCTTTGGCATTGTCAGTGGACACCTCGATGTTAATGTTATTTAAAAAAAATGAGAGAAAAAAAAGGGGGGGAATCATATTTGAACCATAATCTGAAGTAGGCCTAATGTACAGTAGGCCCATTGGGCATAGCCAACACGGCACATCATTATCACATCTACATTTATCCTTCAACATTTCATGCCCAAAATTATTTTTTGGGAGCAGTAGCATTTTCTGAAATATAAGTCATGGCTACGACTCTTTCATAATATCCAGTCCAATGCGCACTGCCCATGCGAACTGAAAACATGTTCATTCATATTAACAGTTTTATTTTATTTTAACAACCAAATCATATGGAATGGTTTGAAGTAGGCCTTCATTTATAATGTTGCATCCTCTGTGTAAAGCACTGATGTCCTTTTATATCGTTGGTCCGTGCAGTCAGACGGATAACTATTGATTATGAGTCGGGTGGAATAACAAACTGATACGAGGTGGAACGAGAGATCTGAACGGAGTCGACGCGACACCTGAATTATATAAGCATTAGGCTATATAGACCAGAGCTAGGTTAGGAGTGAATGATAAAATGCATGCACCTTGAATTATAACGTTTGTTTTAATTTTCTGTTCGGCCACGACGGGCAGGGATTATATTTTCCTGTTGAATTGCTTACTGGAACAGACCAAACTACTTTACTTAACAATAAAATCATTTTCGTTACGAAAGTGCATAGGCTCTTTCCTCTTCCGTGTCTGCACTCTGCAGAAAAAAAACAACAGAGTGTGAAAAGACCGCCCAGTGCAGCGTAACAAACGGACCTTCTCTCCTATTGGTTGGCGGGTAAACCCAACCCTTTTTGTCTTGTCTGAAGTCCCGCCTTGTTCTTCAGTTTGTCGCCTACAAAATGTTTTCTGTCTTGTGTCTTGCCCCCCCCCATTTTATCATGAGCATTAGTGAGGACCGATTATATGGAGAGGCTCAAAGTTGTCCTTTGAGTGGTTAAAAGGGTAACCGGAAGGCTCACCCCAAAACATGCACGCCCCCATTTATTTTTGCCAACTGCATGCTGGGTCTGTATCCTTGTAACCTATTTGTTTTTAGGTTAGGCATACTGAGGTTAAGTTTAGGAATAGGGTTAGATTTTGGCACCGTTTTACTGAGGTTAAGGAATAAGGTTAGCTTTTTTTTTAGGCATAAAGCGAGGTCACTGGATTTGTGCCTGGGACAATTGTGTTTTGGGGTGAGAGTTTTGGTTTAAAAGCGTTTTGTTAAAAGGCATCTGACATGGTTTCACAGAGAGTACATGACAGTAGTCCATGTGAACTCCAAGAACAGGCCAGGGTCTCATGCTTTGTGGCTCAATGATGATTTCTGAACGACAACGCGTTCAATGAATAAACAAATGACAAGAGGGCCCACCACACTCAGTGCGCTTTCATCTTCAAAGAGTCAAATAAATGCAACTTGTGTCATTTTGTTTGCTTGCTTTTTTTATTTAAACATATTTCACAGTAACAGAAACAAATTGACACTTTCCATGACAGCATAAATTACATTAGAATGTGTGAAGTTACCTCACCCTGGCGCACATTGTTGGCTCGTATATGCGCAGAGACGTTTAGCGTTAAATGTAATTACAGTCACGATGCAGTAGTTAGAACTGCAAATTAACTCGCTATGTTTTATCGTCCGGAACATTAATGGCTTTAAAATGTATGCATTGGCAAGTATTCCAAGAGAAGCTTCTCTGCAGTGTGAATGCACAGTATACTGTATATAGTGTAGTGTCATGCAATTCAGATTTAAACAAGATGAATACACCCATTAAGTGTACAGTGTTATAATGCTCTGAAAAGTATATAGAGTGTATGCACCTGCATACAGTGAGTGGCAAATAAACCTCATCTCCATATTCTAACTTGAACATAGGCCTACTACAGTATCACACAAGCATCAACAAGTATATCCACAAGCTTGTAGATCAACCAAACATTGTTGACTTGTTCTTGAAGTACTGTTTCTTGACCTTGGGCTTGGCCGCCTCCTCTCGTTCCTTCTTCTCCTTGGCCTGCCTCACCGCCTCGCCTTGCCTCTGCTGCTCTTTGGTGACCGGCGGGCACTTGTAGAGCTTGTTGATCCTCAGCACGTCTATGTCGGACATGCCCTTCCTCTGCCCGATCCGGATGTTGGCGTTGGGGATGGGCGTGATGGTCTCATGCCGCGCGCTCTTGGCGAAGGCGGTCCTACGGAGAGGGGAAGCAAGAGGATTACAGTAAGCATTAAGAGATGCAGTGCAGTTAGTGTGGTGATGTTTCAAAGGAAAAAAAAGTCTGGGCGAACGAGGCTGGAAAAGATTTACAGTAGTCGCTGAATATTTTTCAAAATCAACACTGGGTGGAAAGTTACGGAAGTACATGCATACTGTACTTTTTGGATTGTCTGTACTTTAAGTATTTGTAATACATTTCAAAGACACATATTGCTCACAATGCAAAGCATGTACAGTAGATCGGCCCAATGTTTGCCTGCCATGCCCAGAATACGGACGCTAGGCTAATGTGGCTTAAGTGTTCCTTTGCCTTTACCTTCCGTAGTGCATTACAGAATTGTAGTCGTATGGAGTGTCCAGATTGTTGGTCTCCCGCTTCTTGAAGTTGACCTTGGAATCTGATGAGGCAAAGGAGACAAGTGTCAAGGTGGACCAACATTCACTTTAATAACGTTTTATTAGTCCTGGACTTAAACTCATTTTAAAGATCAATGAAACCCTTGGCTGATTTTGTATTATTATTATTGTATTATTGTTGTTGTTATTTTTCAGTTCAGAGTAAAAAGTACAGCAGGTAAAAACATGGCTAGGCTTCACAGGACTGACTTTGTAGTGTGGTGTAAGCGACATGGCCCCTGCTCGCTAATAACGGCTGTGTTGGATGTAGGTGTGTGTTGTCAATACTTTGTTTGCACAGTGGCACACCTTAATGTAACACGGCCATTATCAATTTGATTCACTGCAGCTGTGTTCCTTAATGCACTAGCCTGCCGTGTTTTTAATCTGCTGTAGGGAAGGATTTAGATAATGGCCTTCCTACATCATAAAGAATGATTACAATTATAATTGAACTGGGGACCCCCACCCTGACAGGGACTTGGAATTGTAGGAATTAGTTTGACTCTGTTCCACAGATAAATATTGTGGAAAAACACAAGGTTTGTCAAATAAGACACACATGTTCCACACCACCACAGGGAGGGCGGTGCCTGGTGCCTGTGGCGCATGCATTTCCTAACTTGCATCGTTCCAAGTGGGCCAGTGCCCCGACGGGCGCCGCTCTAGTATTGCTTCATTCTCTTACGCTTCAAGATGTCCTCCCAGTTGATGCGGACGTGCTCGTCGCGGTCGCTGCGGCTCTGCTCGTGCTGGAAGCCCAGCGAGTGGAGCAGCTCGTGTTGCACCACGCCGTGCGTCACGCAGCCGATCCTCTGCAGCGACACCACCTGCACGTCCCCCATACGCCCCACTGACGAGTAGCACCTGCAGAGAGAGAGAGAGAGAGAGAGAGAGAGTAATCAGTATTGTAACCAGTGGTGGGGAAAGTACTCACATTTTTTACTTAAGTACATATCAATACTGCAATGTAGAAATATTCAAAATGTACTTCAAAAGTAAATTATGCAGAATGTCCTGTCTTGTTTCACGAGAGAGAGAGAGAGAGAGAGAGAGAGAGAGAGAGAGAGAGATAGAGAGAGACTACTTTGCCGCCTGGAGACCAATCGCATTTTGCTAATAATTGCGCGTTTGATTTATGGTCTTTGGAGCCGTGCAGTCTTGCGTTAGGGCGCTCAGATTACAGCCGCTGGAAATTAACTTTCAAACACAGTCCTGACTCTCGGGATTGTCATTTCATTACATTTCCGGAAGTTATATTTCATTGTGTCCACTCGTCTGGCATCAACATACTGTATAGGATCAAACAAACTTATATAAGCCTACTGTAAGAGAACGCATTAGTGTAAATACAATATTGGCACTCTAAAGACTATAACTGTAACTATAACTATAAAGCTATAGTTTTAATAATCGTACTAACTCAAGTGGAGTCCACGCACCAACAGCTATAATGATGACAGTGCTAAACGACGCAGTTACAGTGCTTGGTGTGGGCTGCCCTTAACCCTATAAGACCAGAGGGCCTGATTCTACAAAATGTCTTCTAAAATCAGTTTTCTGAACAACTTATCAGTGCTGCTACAAACTATTTCATGTCAAGGACCCCCAGAATTATCTGTATTTGGTTGCGGACCCCCATCCGAAGATATTTTGTTTTTGAAGATATTTTGAAGATATTTTGTTTTTCCAGGGACCCCCCCAGAAGCAAATATTTGAGGTGAAAACGTGTGCTGTGAAAGAATATATATTCAAAGATTTGCACACGTTTTCACGATTTTTTTCCAAAAATAGCAGATCTACAAGCTCGTAGCACGGCATGACGCAGGCTGAAAAAGTGACACCGATGCGTTCCAGGTCTATAGCGGTATGGTGATGCTCCATGGGAATGGGTTCAGCGTTAACAAGTGTGCAAGTGGTGAACGGCCGTCGGGCCGTGTTGCGCCTTTGCCTCACCCGTATTTGGGTTCGATGCTGATGTACATCCTCTCCCCGGCGGGACGGGGGACGAAGCGGACGCACGTCCTGTAGTGGAACTCCTCCATGGCGCCCAGCATCACGTCTATCTCGGCCGAGTCTGCAGAAAGCATAGAGGAGAGAGCAAGATGTGTGGAATGACTATTGGTGAAGAAACGGTTAATTAACTGATGGATCTAATCGATTAAAAAAAACCCTGATAATAGATACTTTTATAAAAATAATCGCTTAGAATATTGATCACTATTTTGAGTATGCCATCATAGGCGAAAGGTTTCCAAAAATATAAAAGTTAAAGGTTTCAGAAAAGAATGTGTTGCTGCTGGGCAGAAACCTCCGCATCTCCATAAACATTATTCTTATTCTTATTTTAATGAATGCCCTACTTATTTAGACATGTACCATTTTAAACCTCGACTCTAGGCGATTATTAAACCTTACTGTATTTAGAGATGTACCATGGTAAACCATGACTCTAGGCGATTATTAAACCTTACTGTATTTAGAGATGTACCATGGTAAACCATGACTCTAGGCGAGTAGGAAACCTTACTGTATTTGGAGCTGAAGGTGAATGGGACCTCCACGTTGCCGTTGGCTGACTTTGGCCAACGGCAGTCGAATGTTGTGCTGGAGCATGTCATGGCATTCCTTTTTCTAGAAACAAATATGTCTCCCTCCAGCAGAAAGTCCCTAGACCCTGTAGTCAGAGATAACACAACATAGTCAGATGAGATTGTCAGCCAGACATCTTGTTCAAGGTTTTCTTTATATGTGTTATGGTTAAACGTTGGGTAAACCTTAATAGTGTCTGAGATTTATAGATTTTGGGGCATAAATAATATATTAGACGCTTTTATTCCATAATTGATACTGTGCACTGTACAAAACAAATATAAAATACAAAAGTATTGGCATCAAAATAGACTTAAAGTACCAAAGTAAACGTAGCTCACAACCCCTTTCGATAAAACAATCCTATCAAATGGCCCTAATGCATATCTACAGGAACTATGGCATTGAGCCATAGTTCCCAGTATAGACTACTGTAGAGACTACTAACCGTTGTTCATGGTCAAGATGATGTCTGTGAAGTCCGTGTCGTCGAATCCCAGCAGCTCCTCTGTACAGTAGAAGACAAATACAATAAATAATCATAATTGAACAGGGGACCCCCCCAATTTAAAAAAATAATAATAATCATATTTGACTTGAAGCATTACATTTAGTTTAACTCTGTTAGTATAGTTTGTTGGTTACGTTTGATGCAGTAATAATGGTCTCATCCTGACCCAAAGGATGAGAACCACTGGCGTATATAGTGTAATGTCATCAATGAAGACAGACATGCAGAAATGAACTGGCATAGACGAGAGCACTCACCGGGACCGGGACCATGGCCGTTCGTACCCTGGTGCTGAGACGGAAAGAAAAGACAGGGTCAATGTTTCATATTATCATATGTCACCCGCACTACCGTGGACAGTAGGGGTTATTATCATATGTCACCCGCACTACCGTGGACAGTAGGGGTGCTATTGAACTAATCCATTTGTTTTGTTTTGTTTTTTTTTTGGTGGGGAAAGATGATCTTCCCTTAACCACTTTCAGCCTGGCATCAACATTTTGGCCATTTCATTTTAGGTGAAAGCATTCTAGGCCTATTTCCCAAAATAGGGAAAATAGCAGATGTGACGTAATAGCACGGCTGCTGTAACAATGTATAACAGACAAACTGATTATAATAATCACACAAATGTAAACTATAAAGTTGATAGTATAGTGCAAGTTTGAGCCATCAGGCAGGTTCTTACCGGGTGTGTGTGAGAGTGTCCCAGGAACACCATGAGAAGAAGGGCCAATATGGTCGCTTTGAGCTCCATGGTTCTCTTGGTTGTCAGGTTCAGGTGAGGATGTTCCAGATGTGAGCTGCTGCTGGAGGACTGATGATGATTGTCTGCTGAGGACCGGGCCTTTTATATACTGGACCGGTCACTAAGGTGTGGCTTATAGAGGGATCAGTGGGGGGGTCTGTCTTAGACACACACAGTATAGTCGGAGCTGTTTTACTTAAGTAAACGTTGCAACGTGTGTGTGTGTGTGTGTGTGTGTGTGTGTGTGTGTGTGTGTGTGTGCGTGCGTGCGTGCGCGCGCGGCCAGAAGTATTGGCATACTTGAAGTAAGGACGGGACTATTAAACGGTTTTACTATTATCCGTGAATTTAAAACATGGACAGAATTAATTAACTGAGGCTCTGTGAAAAAAGAAAGAAGCGAAAGAAGTGAAAATAGTTTTTTTTTGTTACAGTTGTAGTGCTTTGAAGGCGGAGGTCCTGCAGCCCCGCATGGATGTTTAAATATGTACTTTATATGTGTTTCATTCATAATTTTGCATGTATTATTTAGCTACTGCGTTGTTTGGCTGCTGCATTGTTCGTGTTTTGCTTGTGTGGAATAAATGCATGCATTATCGTGATCGTGAACCCACAATTATTTATCTCGCTATCACTAACTTGAAGTAGAAAAAGTAAAAGTACTTCAGAGAGAGAGAGAGAGAGATCTTTATTGTCATCCAAATACATACAAAGCATGAATGACCAAAGTTTTGCTCCACTGGCTTACAGATTACCCTATAGTTAAAATAGTACAAAAGAAATGCAATACTACAGTACTAATATCACCACTTGATGATATGAGATGAAATGATATGTTTGGCTGAAGACCCACTTCAAACATATTTTCAGGGACCTCCAGAAGCAAAGATTTGAGTTGAACACATGGTTTCATGGTTTGTTTATACGTGTGAAATATGGTTAAAGTGGTTAAATTGATGTGACGCTATATGAATATGATAACAATTATTTCTGGGGGAACTACTGAGGGACCCCTGATGTTCCCCGGACCCCACTTTGAGAACCAAATCTTCAAGTAAAACATTCAATATTACCCTGCACTTAGTAGGCTACTGTCCACCACTTATTAGAGGTAGGGCACGGGAATCAACACTCTTTTTCTGTGTGTGTGTGTGTGTGTGTGTGTGTGTGTGTGTGTGTGTGTGTGTGTGTGTGTGTGCGCGTGCGTGCACACGCCTTAGACACACATCTGATGGGAGGTCACTGCCCGCTATTCCAACATAGGGATAATCTCATTGTGAGGGGATTAAAGTGAGTCGAGTAAAATTATAACCAAAAATGGTCTCTGGCTACCTTTTGTCTCACAGATGAAAACAGATATGATGACTAAAACTGAGACTAAATATATTGACAATCGTCAACAGATAAAAAGCTAGACGGGAGGGGCTAGTGGTGGAGGAGATCCAGTAGAAGTTTGGTTGTGCTCGGGGGGTGTTGCACTCTGAAATGAGCAGATCTACAAGCAAGTGAAAATTGCCATTTAAATGGCATCACAGCCCGCCAAAAATACATTTAAAAATAAAAGCTTATATTTGGTCGACTAAAACTAGACTAAAAGTTGCCTAAATCATTTCAGATGACTTAACAGAGTTGTATTCAAATTACTATGACGACTAAACTAAATCAAACTGACTGTCAAAATCAATACTGGTGGAAAAGCAATTCACTGAGTAAAATCTGTCTGTTTTCTCCCCACAATTAATCTACTCTGGCATTTAAAGCATAATGAAACAGCCTGGTTAGAATTCAAACTAAACGTCTACAATTGCCTCTTCAGCCCCTCCAGATTGATGTTACAGTATGTTGATCAAAAGTAGTCCAATTTTAGAGTCTTGTCCTTTTTGGTGTCAAAATGGACAGATAAATTGCTACCTGTTTAATGTCTTGAAACAAATTTTAACTCCTTGACTTTTTTACACAGCTTGAGACTGAGTGCCTATTTCTATTTCCAGTCTTATTGTTCTTAATGTATTCTGGCCATTGCTTTTTTTATGCGAGCCTCCTATTTATTTTTTGCCAACTCTGATGTTTTTTAAATGTGCTTTTATGAATAGAGTTGGATTAGATTGGACTGAACGCGTCAATGCACTCTGAGAATGTATGATGTGTAGAGCGGTGGATGTCAAAGTGGGGTCTGCGGACCCCCCCTGCGGTCTTTGAGGACCCCTTGGGGTTTTCCAATGCAGCAAAAAAATATTAGACACAAAATGGACCTTACAGGTCTGTAACTCAGAGTGTACAAATGGAACCAAATCAAACCACATGGATTTACCGGTCCATGTGGTTCTATTAGTACACTTTTGTGGGGGTCTGTGGTCTAACATATATCAAACTGGGGGGGGATTATAATTAAATTACATTTATAATCACTCGTGTAGAGTTATCACTAGGACAGAAAGACCCCAAGATGAAGATGAAGGCGTGAACCTACAGTATAATAATAGTCATAAATAGTATTGATACTACTAATATGATTATTCTTTATGATCAGTACTTTATTTTATTTTATTTTTTTTACAAATTACTGTACTCTACTGTACATTACTCTACTATGCATTGCTGTACTCTACTGTACATTACTGTACTCTACTGTACATTACTGTACTCTACTGTACATTACTGTACTCTACTGTACATTACTCTACTCTACTGTACATTACTCTACTATGCATTGCTGTAATCTACTGTACATTACTGTACTCTACTGTACGTCACTGTACATTGCTGTACTCTACTGTACATTACTCTACTCTACTCTACATTACTGTACACTACTGTACATTACTCTACTCTGCATTGATGTACTCTACTGTACATTACTCTACTCTACTGTACATTACTGTACTCTACTGTACATTACTCTACTCTGCATTGCTGTACTCTACTGTACATTACTGTACTCTACTGCACATTACTCTACTCTACTGTACATTACTCTACTTTATTCTACTCTACTGTACTGTGCTCCACTATACTGTACTGTACTGTACTGCACTCCACTGTACTGCAATCCACTGTACTCCACTGTACTGTACAAACATTGAACACAAGCGTGAACTGTAAAAAAACATTGATTTTGGTAGTGTATACTGTAATATGAAAATAAAGTAGCACCTTGAACTCTGGAACGTATTATTATTTTATTTATTATAACTTTGAATGGCTCAAATGATTTTGTTGATTGTAAAACAATCTAAATTGAAGTAGACTTCGTAATCTTTCATTTGAAATATGTCGTGACTATGTAGTGGAAAGTGTGCTGTCTTGGTCTCCGGCCCCAGTACAACCATATGCTTGGAGGGAGACAAGTGCGCTACTAACTGGTCTTTCCCGTGTCTCGTCTCTGTGTATATGCAGAATCGTTGGATGTTTTAAATTACACTCATCACAAGTCAGACGAGCTCTACATTGCTTATTTATATGTCCTGCATTTAGGCATCCGAAACAAATTCCTTTTATATTCGTCCCGTTTTTTTTTTTTTTTTGCTATATTACACCCTTTTATTTAAAAACATTGTCTTGTAAATATGTTTCATCCAGACGGCTGTTCAGTTCATATCATCTTTTTGATGAACTTTGCATACCACATATAAGAAGTTGCAGCACACAGACCATACCAGGTTATTACATACTGCATGTGTTCATTCCTCAGGGTGACCCTGGTCTGTCCACATATTGGTCCGCCAGGAATGGTGCTGCCAAAGTCTGCATCAATGAAGATGGGCTCAGCCCCGGTGACACTGGCCATGGCCTCAAGATCGCGGTAGTGCCAGCGACTTCGCTCCGCATCATTGTGTGGCACAAAAGGTTTGCGGATTTCTGTCAGCCTTACTATCCCTACCACGTCTACTTCTCCTTCCACCTGTCCCTTTTCCCTTGTCTCAGGCCTTATCTTCTTCCTGGGGACATATCCTCTGTTCACCAAGATTGTTATGCGTAGGTCGGTACAGTAGAATGGAGTGATGACATTTGCTCCAGTCTCTCCACTGGAGGACAGTCTGCCAGCCTCCCTGGCCTCCTTCTCTGGGTCAACCGGTGACCGGGGCAGTATATACAGCTCTTGTGAGTGGTCGTACTGTCCTCGAACTTTCACCCTTCTGTATTCTAGGTTATTTAGCTCAAGAGGATCGATAGGCTCCCGGTCGCTGCCCGCACAGAATACAAAACTCTGATGCTGGCATTCAAAGCAACCAAAGGTATGGCTCCCCCATATCTTGCAAGTATGATTGAACCCTACAAACCCTCCCGCGCACTCAGATCAGCTAACGCAGGGAAGCTGGAAGTACCCTCACTAAAAACGCCGGGACAACGCTCCACACGTCCCAAACTCTTCTCCCTTCTGGCTCCAAAACTGTGGAATGCACTTCCCATGGCAGTCAGAACTGCAGCATCACTCCCAATCTTCCGCCGTAGTCTGAAAACCCACCTTTTCAGACTCCATCATGGCCCATAGCACTTACTCTACCCTAGATAGCACTTCTGTAGACTTAGATAGCATTTGAAACAGACTTATAGCATGTTATGTAGACAGCACTAGAATTGCATTGTATATAGTCATAGCACGCCATAGTACATATGTATAGCATAGTAGTATATATGTAAAGTTTATACGTATAAATTTCATTATATAGATATTCCACTGTTACTTTCTTAGCTTACGCATGTTTCATGATGAATGTTTTTATGTGATGTATTCCCATGCTTTTGTTCTTGCTTAATGTAAGTCGCTCTGGATTAAGAGCGTCTGCTAAATGCCTAAATTGTAAATTGTAAATTGATAGGAAGAGGAATAGGCTCTGCAGTAGTAAGACTCATCAGGTCTGCAAGGAGTTGCATTTTCCACTGACGCCGTTTGACCTGCCATGCTCCAAGGCCAAACGTTGTGGCAGGAATCAAAAGCAGGAACCATTTCAGAAATGAGTCCTCTCCCTTTACACTACTGGAGGTTGCGGTACTTGACTGGCGCCCAATTGAAAACAACTTGCCCTCTGTATGTTTGAAGATGTACTGCCTGGGCAGGAGAAGAGTCCTCTTTATGTAAATTACATTTGTGTTCCTTTTCAATATCCTCAGCGTCCCAATGGAATACACCAGCATAGATTTCAAATAAGTCATGTTTATTATTAACCAGTAAGACGCGCAAACGCGGGAAGCGAACGCAGCTCGTACATATTTGGGTTTTTTAAGATTTATATAAGGAGTCCCCAAAGCAGCTCCATATATGGGCACAAGTTGGACCACGCCATCACAGTCATGTCACCATGACTCAGCCATAACCATATAAGGAGTCCCCAAAGCAGCTCCATATATGGGCACAAAAGTGTGACACACGGACAGACAGACAGACATGATCTGCTAGGTCTCATAGTAAGTGCTACATTACGAACATTTTTTTGAATAACACACCGAACTTCGTACATCATGATGACGTAGTACACTATGACATCATCAGACACTATGACGTAAAATTCTCGATTCAGGACAAAGTTTGTGAACACTAAAAGCTGGACATAGGAGGGGATAGCGCCCCTCAAAAATCCAACATAGAACATATCCCATAATCTCTGTACATTGAACGTTCAATGAACTCTAACAAACATAATATCCATCAAAATTGTTTAACATAACAATATGTACAATCTCTCATTGCCTTTGTTGTTGAAAAACACAGGCTGTTGAGTCTACATATAAGCATAATCTCCATCATTTTCATTGTCATCACTCATCACTGTCACTTGCATACGTGATATCGCGACAGTCTTCCTCATTCTGGCAGTCAGAGCTACAATGGAATATTTCAAACACTTCATCACATCTCTCAAAAGACAGGAGACAACTTTAATCAAGACAAAGGGACCTTTAATCAAGAACTTAACAAAAATCACACCTGTGTGAAGTGAGGGGTATCATCGTACATCATCTGTGCAGGGGATCAGCCCCACTGAATTGCACGAGCATCTGTGTGAAGAGCAGTCTGCTTTACATCTGACCATCTCAATGATAGATTCTGGTGATCCCTCAGCCGACAGCGCATTCAGGCCAGCCAGCAGTTCATGTTGCTTCCTTTGGTACAGCTCCGGAAGCAACTGACACACCGAAAGTTTCAGCCAACGTTTTCTGCCCCACGGTGTCGAGAATGTCGTCATCAGGCTGCTCTCCTCATCCAAGCGGCACTGCAGAAACGCACCACGTGCATCCACCAGGGTGAATATACGCGCCTTCGGTAGCTTATATGCAGCACGTCATCCAAGGTGGGCATAATAACGAGACCGTCTCAGAGCTCGGTCAACTGTGTGCCACTGTACTTGCAGTCACCTGCGCCTCTCATGCTCAGCTGATGCTGTGCAGATATGTGTTGGTGGGCTCAGACGGCCTGCTGGCAGTCCTCCGTTCGTACCACTGTCCTTGTGTGGCATTAATACCATACCATACCATACCATACCATACCATCTTTATTTCTATAGCACATTTAAATAACAACAAGTTGTACCAAAGGGCTTTACAATAAAATAATAAAAATCACAACTTAATTTAAAAACAAACAACATACAGTACACAGTGTCACTTTCAACATCAAAGGCTCATACTATGCTTGGAAAAGCCAAAGAATAAAAATATGTCTTGAGGCGTGATTTAAACACCTGAAGAGTGGGGGCTTGTCTTATGTGCAGAGGCAGCTCATTCCAGAGTTTGGGAGCTGCCACTGCAAAAGCCTGGTTAATGCTGTCCCCCGGCCCGGAGCTGCCCAGCGACATGGCTTTTAGCTTGCTATATCCATGACCTCGGATGCACGGCAGATCCTGATGGCATCGTCCAATTTAAGGTCTTCTCTCTCAGTAAGCGACGTCTTGCACCCTCGTCAGTTATCCCGAGAACAAGTTTGTCCCTTATGAGTTCATCCTTATAGCTCCATATTCACAAGAGGCAGCCTTTTCTCTCGGCCAACAAAATAGTCGAAAAGCTCTCTATCCTCTTGTTTAAGCTGGCCAAACACATACCTCTCGAAAATCACGTTCCTGGCGGGCGTGAAGTATGTCTCCAGTGCCTCCAGTATAGCACCGAAAACTTTCTGCTGATCCGCCGTGAGCCCCAGGTTGTGCGTGTAGACATGGCGACAACATTATTGTCACGATCGGCAGGAGACAGAACCCAAGCGCAGAGCCACAAGCAGAGAAGTTCAAATAAACTATTTATTAATTCCAAAAAAGGTAAGCTTACACAAAAATACAACAAGTTGCAAGCAGAACTCAGGGACACAAACGCTAAACTGTTCACACTCAAAACAGGGATGCAAAACAGTTCAAAAAGCAAACCTTACACGAAGCCAAGGTAGTAATGTCCAAAACAGTATACCAACATCTCACAGAGACAAACGAAGAAGACAGGACTGCACGGAAACATCTCAGGAACAGAATGTATGTACTGGCAATGTTTGTGTGGAATGAGTCCAGTCTTATGGGGAGCATAAGTGTCCTCAGGTGTGAAAGGGGCATGGCACTGTGGGGATAATGAGGGAGTGTGAGCAGGTGTGTGGCAAGGACTGAGAGTTGGAATGTAATGTGGGAGTGGTTGACATGGAGACATGGTCTGTAGGGCGCCAGACCATGACAATTATGTATGTATACAAATTGTTGCTATGCTGCTCTCAATGATGACTGAATGCCTGTCTTGCCCCCATGGTCTCACCAGACTGCTTGTCCTCGCGAGACGCGAGGTAATTACTCTGTGGTGGAAAATAATAAAAAAGAATTATAAGTGCAAGAGAATGATCCATTAATGATCCATCAAGCTTGACTTATGTTTTGTTTGTTCTTTGTATTTTGTCATCTTGTCTGTTTGTTTACTTGTTTTGTATAATTATTATTGTTTGATTGATTAGGTTGTTTGTTAGTTTCTGTCTTGTCTACATGTTTTTTCTTTATTGTTTTGTTGTTGACAAAGTGTATCTGAGTCAAAACAAACACTGTTTTACATGGTTAAGCAGTATTATAAAATGCTTACATATTGTGTCTAGAACCTCCTTAATGAAAACGAGATAAGGGTTTATTATTCATATGAATAAAGAATGTCAATCATCATCACCATCCATGTGTTCAGTAACAGTGTTTAACATTCATATTATTCCTAAAGCTAGTGGAAGGCAGTCCATTTACATTTATTCAGTAACAGTTACACATTTCCACCAGGTGGCAACAGAGAGGCAGCGGCGCATGCTCTGTGTGACACGTTGCCCCGGAAGTAGATGCGTGTTGTTTGCAGGGTTGCCAAGTCTGCTTATTTCCCAATACTTTTGGCTTAAGGCTAATTATTAGTAGGAATAAATGATCTTAACATTAATTATCATAGACATTGACAGTATTTATAATGATAAATGCATCAAATATTTTTATTAGGATTTTATGGTCATATTATTGGCTTTGTTTTTCTTGATTTGGCTTCAAGAGTTGTCTTGTTTTTGCAGGCGGATTGGCTTGTGTCTCTCACAAAATGTGGCAACACTGGTTGTGTGTTTTCAGCGTAATGGCGGAATCGGAGAGAAGCTCTTTCTCTTTGTTGTTGTTGATCCTCGTCTAGAGAAAAGAGGCATTTTCCACATTCTATAAGTTGTAAGTATATTTAACAGTGTAACGTTTATCACCCTGAGCTGGAATCGACCCCCGATCTCCAACTCTGGAGCAGCCACGCCACTGACGCCAGGAGAGCTAGCTCCCTGTTGGTGGAGAAAGTTACGGTCGCGTCGTAACAAACAACTGAAGCCATCTCGGCTCTCCAGCGGTGTTTCCTCCTTCATTCAGCCCAGCTTCCCATTTGTCCAGCGGAAGAGAGTCTGTTTCGTGTAAATGTCTCCTAAAGGAAGTAAAACGAGTCCAATGGAGTCTGTACGGCTGAAGATACACGAACACATGACGTCAGTGGTGGGAGAGGACATATTGTCTGCTTTGGACAAACACACAACAAGCGGTGATGTTTGTCGGCTCAGAGTGTTTGTGTTGGAGCGCCTCAGTGCTGCCGCACAGTTCATGGTCAACCTCTTCCAGAGAGAGATGGAGACACTAGAAACCCTGCTGGAGAAACAAAACAAACTGCTGGACATTGACTTTGATATGGACATCAATCTACACACTGCAGGTATGTGTGTTACACACACAACACCAAACTACACACTGCAGTAGACCTAGCCCCTCTCGGAACCCTACATAAAGCTTTTATGAAATTTGGACTTTAAGCTTTAGGGTAGGGTCCCTGGTCATGCTAAGATTTTCCAATGCGATTGTTGGAACGCGGATATAAAAAACTCAACCTTTCTTCGATCGGCGCGCTATCACCGCGCTTTTTATTGTCTTTGTTTATTAATGTGCGAACTATAAGTACCTTACATACCTCTGATAAAATCTCCTGTGTCGCGGAAGCCGTTAAGTATTTTTAATCCATGTTTGATTAAAAATGTCGCTTTGATTTCTTCTTGTTTATTTACCGTTTATTGTACCGCCTCCCGATGTGCGGTTGGCTTTGCGGGCTATGTCCCTGCCTCTGATCTGCTCCGTCATAGCTGTAGCACCACAGCTAGCCAGATAGGCGGTACAATGAGGTGTCAATAAACAAGGTAGGAAGAAGCGACATTTTTAATCAATCATGGATTAAAAATACTTAACGGCTTCCGCGACACAGGAGATGTGTCGGTATGGTATGTAAGGTACTTATAGTTCGCACATTCGTATGTCAATACATGAATAAACATGGTAAAAGCGCGCAGAAGTCCGTCTCATGGCGTGTTTACATTGTATTTGTGTGTGCGTAACTGGCGGCAGCCCAGCGTGAAACAGGACCCAATGGGTAAAGTAAACAAAGTGTCAGAAACTTTACTACATTCGGGTTCTGCTTGCGGGGCTACAGTAGACCTAGAAAGCCTGTGATCATTTAATTAACTTCGTAGTTTTTCATGTATCAGAGGCATAGAACGGTTCTATTCGGACGTAAGATTGGCGGCCTAAATGTGATAAATGCTCCGTTTGTACTCACCAATTAAATAATTCCAAAGACGTGGAGTGAAACATGGCCCTAGTTTTATATCCATGTGAAAGTTCTGGCACAAAACGTGTATTTAGTCAATTATCTCCACTTTTTCAAGAGATGCACACAGACGTCGAGATGGGCCCGGAATGATCGATGAACTGATTTTAGATACTTCCTGTTGTTTATCGATGTCATCACAAATTGACAGGTGCGCTGATATTTGCTCCCACCAACCAAGACCTTGTGGACAGCCACATTTTCCAAATGCAACAGCCCATTGAGGTGTGTGCTGGCCACTGTGGCATTTGGCTTTGTACATTGGGCCCATCAAATGACCTCGGAAGATGTGCACAGGGTCCTTCCTTGACCATCTTTTTGTCAAGGGCACAAAGAAGTCGGCTATACATGATTACATCATGCCATGCTGCTGCAGTGTCTGTGACAATGTGGAAACCGAGTGGCACATGTATCATTACACCATTTCAAAGGTTCTACAGAACATGTTTTCTTTTTTTTTGTTTATCTGGTCTGTTAACTATTATTAATATTTTACATTAAGACATTCAACTGTTTGCATAGTCTATATTTTGCTTGTGTTTGTTGGTTTTCACATTACTTATAGAGTGTACTGTAAGTAAGTATCATACTCACGTTACATGGAATTATTCCGGTCCCGCAGATCCATCTCAAATGCCAGACGTTTGATGGTTTTCCCCATCTTGTCTGGCTTTGAGATGGACTGTGGATAGGTGACTTTTGGTGTTGTCGTTCTGGTTTGTAGGAGAACAGGGCATCAGTTTGATACTCTTCTGCAAAGGTAGCAATGTCCACTTCTTGTTTAGCCACAGTGTGAGTTGTTTGGGAGCCTGAGAAATGGCCTATCCCAGAGGACAGGAAGAATTCTTCGAAATGTTTCCCAAATGGGCCAGACATTTCCGCACACCTAGCCACCTGCTCTGGTGTGTGTAGCGCCCCTGGGTCCACTTGAGAGTTTCTGAGAGAAAACAAAAACAACACCACAAAGTTAGTTTTGTACTTTATAATACAACTGTTAACTGGCTAAAAACATCTTTCCTACCCTGTTGAAACACTTATACTGCCACCTGCTGGATGCAGAGACAACCTCAGACTGCCAAGCCTATTTCAATTCAGCACACACCGGACCCACATCCCTTTTTGGGCGTCCATGTATAATGCTAATAAATAATGTCAATGACGGTTCTTGTAGGCAGGTTTACCTGAAAATAACAAAGTTTTGTTGCTTAGTTGTGTAAGCAAAATAACAAAACAAAAGTATGAGTGCATATTATTATTATTATTAATATATATTTTTTCGTGTAGTAGGTGGCATGTCTCGCGTCTCTCGTGAACCACTTACGTGGCTGTAACAACAACAACCCAACAATATCGTTGATAACTTTTTATTTTAGCTACATAAACAACTAAAGCGTTATCTCGAGTACTGATTATTATCATGGAATTATTATTCATGCTGGAGTCTAAGTAAACCGGACATGAGATGTCTTGTGAGCCAAGCTAGACTATCCCAGTAGCCCTGTCGTGTAAACAAAGGCTAGAACCACGTTATATGTAAACAACAGCTATTGACGTTTGGATTCTAACTTACCTGTCTGAAAATGCCGTGCACACAATAATGTTGTTGAAAGATATGTTCCAAACCATACGATATGACGTTTCTTTGATAACTCTGACATCTCATGACTGAGACTGGCGTATGGCGTAACATACTCTGCACATTCCGTATCTGCACCATCATCGTCTGTTGTTTTCACTATACATTGGTTACTTTTTTGTCAGATCAAACATGATTCTGCGCGCAGTGCCGTGTGCACTTAGCGGCTCGGAGCGGCTCGGCGCAGAGGACAGACAGTTCTTGCTCCGGAAGCCACTCTGACCCATTTTAAAACCCACTCCGTGCTCACTTCAAAATCCATCCGCTACACTCTTCCACTCACATGCTCTGCTGGAGAGGGAAGTCTGGTGGAGCTATTGCCCCGCGACTCGACTACGGATAAGTGGTTGAAGATGTATGGATGAATAAACGGGGGAATGGATCCCCCAAAATAATGATATTTGAACTGGGGACTGGTTATGATGTCACAAAAATTGTGTTAGGCTATTTCGATTCAACCTTTTGTCTTGAAGGCTTTCAGGAAGAAACGAAACAAATACACAGGGAAGTCATTTGAATATTCCAACCACACCTGGGGGTCTACTGTACTGTTAAGAGTACTGTTAACTTATACAAAACACCTGGGGATCTTATAAGAGTAATGTTAACTCCATAGACACATAAAAAAAACACCTGGGGGTCTATTAGAGTAATGCTAACTCCTTTGACGCATACAAAAGACCTGGGGGTCTATTAGAGTAACAGCAGTAACTGAAACACAGGACCGGTACAAGATTGAGAGATAATGGCAGAATGAAAGTAAATCAACCAGTAAGACACCCTGACGGTGAGAAGAACGCATCAACCTGGATGGCGGCAGACTACTGGACGAGTGCTGGCGCTTTGGCATGGCGGGTCAGATCAACATATGGAATGAATTCTGTGCTGGCCATATATGGAGCGTGTCTTGAGTGTACATGGTGTGATGAGGTCAGATCAACATTATGTAATGTCAGAACATGTCAGCTCCATATATGGAGATCTAAGGGTTTGAGGTCAGATGTAGAGTTGCTGGCCAGCTCCATATATGGCGATCTAGGTGATGATCCAGTCTTTATGTACGGCTATCCAGGATTAGATGAGGTCAGTGTCATGATCTTCATATATGTATATGACCATATATTGAGGTGTGATGTCACAAGGCATGACCATATATGGAGGCATGATGTCACAAGGCGTGACCATATATGGAGGTGTGATGTCACAAGGCGTGACCATGGAGGCTTGGGTGACTAACTAACTGACCGACGGGAGATGCAGGTTTTCATAGTAAATGCGTCGCAATAAATAGCCTGACCCTAGACATCTGCACTTGGGCTGTTGTAGCCTATATCCCTATGCGTAGGAATAGTTGTATTATCAATATTAAAGCTGTTATAAGCAACAATATGTCAACATTTGTTATTTTTTCTTTTCCCAGATGAGTAAGCCTGGGACCAAGGCTAGCCCCTAGATGTGCCACAGAGACTAAAGCCAATTTCAAAAATCTCTGCCACTCGCTCACTCACACTCGCACACTCCACCATGCTGGTGGTGTTACGGTGAAATTGGTGACCTACTGAAATATGTGACAATTGTTTAGACGTCACATAATGTCAGTGTCCGGATGCAACTCGTTGCAGTTTGTTCATTAGCAGAGTTCAACCTAGCTGGTATTCGGGCCATGTATTTAAAGACCTTCATGTAAGTTGTGTGAAGTCCACAAGATGGTCACATATTTCGACAGGTCACCAATTTCACCATAATTTGCCATGCTGGAGTGACCGAGATTTTGGGTATTGGAATTTTGCTTAAATTTGTTTGGTAGCGTTTTACTCATTTCTGGCTGTCTGAATACCAAAAAGAAGAAAGGAATAAAAAGGTAATTAAATTGTTGACATAATATTGCTTATAGCAGCTTTAATGCATTTAGAATAAGTAGGCTGTCAACAGGGGATAGTGAGAGACCGATAAAGTATGTACAGGTGGCTGATGTCACCTCCTCTCTCCTTCAAGACCTCTCACTCCTCCCTGTGTGTAAAGAGGAGGTTTCTCCTGAAGAGCTGAGGAGCTCCAGTCTGGTCCAGGAGGAACCACCACCTCCACACATTAAAGATGAACAAGAGGAGCTACTTTTAAAACCAGAGGAGGCTGATGGGGTTGACTCAACCTCAGGTAAGAACTGCATTACTACTAATGTAAAAAACATGAACAAGGAGACTGAATTGTTTCGACACAAGTCTTTGACTGCTGTTTATGTCACTGGGGAGAGAAAGCAGTATCTCTTTGACTTTGTGTCTATGTAGACCTGTACCTGTTCCACCAAAGAGCTCCTGTCTAGATAGACATTAGCCTGGCCCAGCCAGCGTGCTTTCTCGTCTAGAGGGGCAGGTAGCCTGGCCCAGCCAGCGTGCTTTCTGGTCTAGAGGGGCGGGTAGCCTGGCCCAGCCAGCGTGCTTTTCTGGTCTAGAGGGCGGATAGCCTGGCCCAGCCAACGTGCTTTCTGGTCTAGAGGGGCGGGTAGCCTGGCCCTATATAATTTTTTGCACCGATACCCATAAAAACTATCAAGTTGACGATTATCGGCTGTTAACGATTATCGGTCGATCCCTAAACTCAACTGTCATTGCATCTCTGTATGTATTTACTTGCGCAAGCAGAGAGTGCAAGTAATAATTTCCCCCGGTCTTCGTTCACCATGACAGCCAACCGCCATTTGATGTGTATGCAAAAAAAACAGCAAATCCGTGGACCAGATTACATAAATGACCATATGTCTTACGTCATCATTTAGAGCTAGTCATACGTATACTATATACATAATAAAACAGCAGATTTGTGCCTGATCTGCTGGGACCAGAGTACGTGGTGTGTATATGTATGACTAGCTCGCAATGATGAGAAATATGGCCATTTGTGTAATCTGGTCCCAGCAAACCAGGGACAAATCCGCTGTTTTATTTGCATACGCATCAAATGGCGGGTTGGCTGTCACGGTCTTTTTTTTGTTGGTCTGGTCTGGTTTGCTGGGACCAGAGTATGTGGTGTGTATATGTATGACTAGCTCTCAATGATGAAGTAAGAAATATGGTCATTTGTGTAATCTGGTCCCAGCAAACCAGGCACAAATATGCTGTTTTATTTGCATACGCATCAAATGGCGGGTTGGCTGTCACGGTTTTTGGCGCAAAGTAACCACAGTATACCGCTAATCAACTTACAACTACATACTCTATATAGTATTTGTATATGTATACGTATGTCTTACGTCATCATTTAGAGTTAGTCATACGTATACTATATACATAATCAGTAAAATAAAATAGCAAATTGTGCCTGATCTGCTGGGACCAGAGTACGTCGTGTGTGTATATGTATGACTAGCTCTCAATGATGATGTAAGAAATATGGTCATTTATGTAATCTGGTCCCAGCAAACCAGGCACAAATCTGCTGTTTTATTTGCATACGCATCAAATGGCATACGCATCAAATTAGACATTTCAAACGTTCCTTCACAGAGATACTGAGATTCCACAGTTTACAGAATAATTATACTGTATAACATATTTTATTTCAGTTTATATACCTTTGTTTTTCATCACATATCAATGATTTATTTTTCTTTAAAAAACTAAAAAGGGATCCAGAATATATCTACATTGATAAAACTGTATTTCTTATATAGATATAAACTTGAACCATACTTAATAATACTAGGTGTTTATATGCATAAAGTAGGTAGGTACTAGGTAGCAAATAGTTACACCTAATAATTATACATTTCAAACGTTCCTTCACAGAGATACTGAGATTTGACAGTTTACAGCGTTCGAAAGTACTTGCGCGCTCTGCTTGCACACTAGTTGGCCATTTATGGCCTACTAGTATGCAACAAGCAAGTATGCACTCGACAGAGTGCAGTTCTAGTTATAATTGTATTTGGTCGACTGTGTGCCCCAATGGAATTGCGATGTTTTACTTACGTGGACAAAGAGTAATCTGTTGATACTTCTTCCAGCCTCTACTCTGCACTGAGGTACAAGATTCAAACCTTTTATAGAGTATCTTTGTATTATTTTCCTAGACGCTCTGCATGTCCCTGTGTGTAAAGAGGAGGTTCCACCTGAAGAGGAGAGGAGATCCAGTCTGGTCCAGGAGGAACCTCCACACATTAAAGAGGAACAGGAGGAGCTACTTCAAAGACCAGAAGAGGCTGGTGGGTCAACGTTGAAATTATTCAGACTAGAAGTCACAAGAAAAGTGTAACACAGAAAGCCTGTAGAATTACGTTACGGTAGGTCCACGTCGATATTTGATGGCGTTGCGTAGAGTGGTCCTAACTCATAATGGGCAAAAGAGGTGGCTTGAATGTGCCTGAATAATGTATTTTATATTAAATGGACAACATGTGAAGACATAGAGGGCGGGATAATAATAATACCTTGTCAGAGTACTTTGAATATTCTGTGGAAGTGTGGAGGCAAGTGGAGTGTTGCTAAGCTCTGCCCTAGCAACCAGACACCACTCCCTGCAACCAGACACCACCCCCAGCAACCAGACACCACCCCCTAGCAACCAGTCACCACCCCCAGCAACCAGACACCACCCCTAGCACCTACTATGTCCAAGATATGCCATGTTTTACAAGCTCACAATGCCACACATGTTGAGCTTTTTGATTGGCTATTTTAGTTACTTTTTGATTGTTTTTCTTTTACAAATTAAATATAGTTTTTATGTTCACCTGATGTTTACATCGGGATTGGAATAATTATTTTAGCACTTAGAGCAACTAGTGACTGCTCCTTTCAACTGAACAGGACATCAAAACGTCTTCTATAGTTTGATTTGATTACATGGCATAATGTAAGGTCTTTCTACTGGTGATTTCCACAGAGCACCACAGGGAGAGCTCTACAGCATCTAGAGAGATGGCCTCCAAAAGACATTCAACGTTGTCAGAGGAACAGCCAGAGATGGACCAGAGCCGTGGACTGTTTGATTTGATAATGCAACCTGTAGTGACGTTGTACAGGATAAGTATGTAGTGTTTTATTCACGGTTGTTTAAATTAGAGCTCTGCCTCCCTCTGGCGGTTTAATTAGTATTAAAGGAACACAGTCAGGTGTGCAAGCAGTGTTTTTTTAAATATCAAAGTCATGCAAGGTAACACACATCACAAACCGCCGCCGCCACACCATTCATAATGAGTATCATTCAAAATGAGTCATTTAAGTGTAAATGACAAATATATTGCAAGCAATAATATGCCGTCTCGTTCTTGCAACTGTGTTGCATTTCCTTAAAAAATCAATAAAAATCAGCGATTTTCTTAATTTTAAGCGTAACTGTACACTCAAGGGTGTGGTTTAACGTGATTATTGCCACGACAGCGATGCGGTCAAGAACGAGACAAAGTCGAGTTCCGCAAGCATCACTGAAGTGTAATATTGCTTAAATATAAACTCCTGAAGTGTAATGTATCCTTCATCATATGACGGGGTCCTGCACCGGGAATAGCCGCTCTACAAGCTAATCTGGTTGTCCTTCTCTTTGAATATGTTGCAGGCCTCTGCCTAGACCATAAGTGTCGTAACACAGTGAATATGTTGCAGGCCTTTGCCCCTGCCTAGACCATAATGGTTGTAACACAGTGTATCTTTTCCCCTAGGCGACCTGCACCTCCCTGTGTGCAATGAGGAGGTTCCACCTGAAGAGGAGGTGAGCTCCAGTCTGGTCCAGGAGGAACCACAACCTCCACACATTAAAGAGGAACCGGAGGATGAAAACGGAGAGACGGAGCCTGTAGCCGGCACCTTAAGTGAACACTTGGATACACAAGCTGATGTAGAGGACTGTTCTGAAGATAGTGACGAGTGGGAGGAGGCTAGGGAAGAGCAGTCAACTTTAAACACACTGAAATCACAAAACACACAAAATGTGGGAGTACAGCCCCAGGACCTGAAATCATCCAAACAACTTGACTCCATGAGGAGTCACACAGGGAAGAGACATTTTAGCTGTACAGAGTGTGACAAAATGTTTAATCAAAAGGTACATCTAAAAACACACATGATGATTCATACAGGTGAAAAACCCTCTATTTGTACAGTATGTGGTAAAGGTTGTCGTGACGCAGGTAATCTAAAAACACACATGAGGACTCATACAGGTGAAAAGCCGTTTCCTTGTACAGTATGTGGTAAAGGCCTTACTCAGATGGGTCATCTAAAAGCACACATGATGACTCATACAGGTGAAAAACCCTGTACTTGTACAGTATGTGGTAAAGGTTTCCGTGAAACAGGTAATCTAAAAACACACATGATGTCTCATACAGGTGAAAAGCCGTTTCTTTGTACAGTATGTGGTAAAGGCTCTATTAGTACAAGTGATCTAAAAAAACACATGTGGACTCATACAGGTGAAAAACCTTGTACTTGTAGGCCTACAGTATGTGGTAAAGGCTTTACTCAGATGGGTCATCTAAAAGCACACATGATGACTCAAAAACCCTGTACACACATACAGGGGAAAGCCTTTAGTTAATTATAATTTAGACTCGCAAGGGAACTCGCTTGTGACTTCGTCATAATCACAGAAGCATTACATTATACTAAAGTTCTCAAACTCTGCCCGAACCCGACCAGGCCCGGCCCGACCCGACGTTTTCGGGCCGGGCCCAAATTATTATGCAAATTAGTCGGGCCGAGCCTCGGGCTCAGTGATTTTCCGCAATTTTGTTATTTTTTCTGTCTTTTTTTAAATTATTATTATAATAAAAATAGCAATTCTGTTATTTGTGTAATGTGATTGTGTATACATGTATGTATTTATTATGAAGAGGGCTGCGCTAGGCGATTAAATTGTGACAGGAGGAGGACTGGAGACGGGGGTCGCATCGCACTGGCATTTCAGACTCGGAGGCCTCGTACACACATGTCAAACCACGTGACTTCCATTGGAAAAGCATTGAGCCCAGGCGGCCATGAAACACAGACAGAACAGATCATGTCCGTCCGGCATGTGTGTACGAGGCCAGAGCAGCATGCAGCGATTGAAGCCTGCCCCGCAGTCCTGCACTGCACGCAGGCAGTAGCCTACAGTAGAGAGAACAGTGAACGGTGTGAGACTTGCTTGCTTGCCTTGCTACCGCTGGTTTCCCTCTGGTTTGCGCACCAAACAAGCTACTAACCACCAGTTAACTTGCCAAGTTGCCATATGCTTAAATATTTTATAAAATCAATCGGATTATCACAGCTGAAGAAGCATCAGGTTTTCGTCGTTGGCACTGATCGAGTCTCGTTAACCCAGCTGGCTGCGATGAATTATTAATTAACGTCACCAAACGATCCATGGTGATATATAACTTAAACGCTACACGTGAAGCACCAACCTAGATTCATAAAATTAAAAGTTAGTTAGTCTTTAAGACAACGCTGTGCTGTCATTCTCAGCTCTGACTGCCCACACTTTGATGCGACACCCGCAGCAGCCTGCCTACTAGATCCAAGTGTGTCTGTTGTTCTGCAAACACCAGAGATGGCACCACTGAGGAGGGCAGCAGAGTAATTTGTGCAGAACCTGGCAGCCCAGCTACTGCTTCTCGTGATGTTCCCACCATTGCCACTGAAAATGCACCACACTCCGCTCCTACTGTCCTCCAGAAATACCGCTTCCTTGCGTCCCGTCTGGAGGTCAATGCATCTTCGACAAATCAGGGCTTTCAGTCCTGGGGACTGATTTCAGTCCTGAGGATCTCATAGGGGTCATTTTATGAGCTCAGTGCATATTTGCAAAAACACATTTTCAGTCTTGGGATTGTTTTTGGCTTTAAGCCCTATCATAATTAATTGTGGAGTATGTTTTTGGATAAATCTGCCAGGAAAACAACTTAGATTGTAGCTGTAGTAGTACTGTTGTTTTCAACTGAAAGCGTTTTTGTGCTGGTTTCTATTTATCCATTCAAGCTGTTTGACTGAACATGAATTTATCAGATGTGGCCTCTTCCTCCGGGAACTGCCCATATATCCGAAGTTCAAGTCCCGTTAGTCTGAACATGCGTTAAGGTTGGCGAACATGCACTGCTCCCGTGCTTGCGGTTATGTTTAGGTTAGAGATGGGGATAGTACTTTCGGAACAACGAACCTTCTGACTAATGACACGGCACCCTTCCTCCTCAGTCTCTCTGCCTTCCTGCTCAGTCTCTCTGCCTTCTTGCTCAGCCTTCCCTGACAGTCCCCAGTCTCAGTGATGCTTTTGACGAAATGCCCCCTCAAGAGGTGGCCCCAATGGACAATCTGCCCCCTCCAGCCTCCACCGTCCCGACGACAACCGACCACCCGGGGGAATACGGATTCCAGCTCCGTTTCCAGAAGTCGGGCACTGCCAAGTCCGTCACCTCCACTGTGAGTCGATCACCTCAGTCAGCCACACAGGATCTTTGTTGAACACCACTACCTCTCAATATTCTCCCTCCTGTCTCTCTCCACTATCAAAGGAAACAACGCCCTTTCTCTTCCTGGAATGTGCTGAAATGGAAGCCATTGTTCTTGCATTAAAAAATACATTAAAATTCCTACCGATTATGTCACTGGTATAGGCAGGTTTCTGTTTCTGAACTGTCCACAGCCCTCCTCTGAGACATACCAAATAGATAGAAATGGGACCGTCCTATAATGAGCATTAGTGAGAACCAATTGCGAGTCTATATATACACGGTATGAAGATAAATGGTTAGTCGTAAGTGGTGAAGAATTATTTCCCTCTCACAAATACTTTACACAAAAAGTTTATTGGGACCTAAAATACATTTTAAAAAGTTTCAAGTTAGAGTGCTGTGCTGTGGGTCCCCCCCCCCTGCCCCTCGTTTCACTGCTGTGGCTTTGCTGCCTGCTTGCATCGCCCTGCTCTGACATGACGGGACATGTTCCTTTGCCTTCTTCCTCCAGCACAGAAAGGGTTAAAAATGGACGAAAGTGAGGTATGGATCGATGTTTTCACTTTGATATGACTTGATTTATTTCTCCCATTCCCTGCATATTTAGAACTTTAAATTGATTTTTATTGACACGTTTTAAATTTGTACATATCCGACAAAAAATCTTGAACTTATTTCCATTTTGGCCCTTTAAATGCATGTGTTTGTGGGGGAGCATAGACATACAAGAAAATATATTCTATACTAAATTAAATGTATACATTTTAAACATGCTAGACAAGTAAAATAGCAAAGAAAAACATGGGCACTGTAAAAGTTACGTTGTTCAGCCAGCTCTTGATGGAGATCTTGAAGCTCACAATGGCGCTAATCTGTTTAAGTTGGATATCTTGAAATTTAATTGATTTGATTCAGTGACGGATCAATCAAGTCTGTGCACATGATCAGATATTAGCTCTTAGAAAATAGTTAACAAAGATGAGCAGATTAAAATTATAAAATTATTCCGTTTTTTGTTGCTTTCTGTTTTGTGTTTTAGTACTCTGCCCAGCTGAATAAGCTGTACTGCCAGCTGGCTAAGACGTGCCCAATAGAGGTGCTGGCGACACAGGAACCACCCCAAGGTGCCATTCTCAGGGCCACTGCTGTCTATAAGAAGACTGAGCATGTTGCAGATGTCGTCCGCCGCTGTCCACACCACCAGAGTGCTGACGGTGAGAATATAAACTGTGAGAGTGACCGTGAAATAACAAAAAAAAAAACAAGTGTAATGCACCCAGTAAAGGTCAAAGTTAAACACGGGCTGTTTGCATTCTCAGGGCACAAAATGTCCCCATAAAATATGAAATAACTGAATGCCATTAGCCTTGCCATGGAAACAGAAACAGCCCCCCCAAAATAAATCAAAGCCTATAGTGTTGCACACACTTCAGTGCCCAACATCTTGAGTTTCTAAAGAAGATGGCATTGTGGGAATGTTCTGGTGATTGCAGATAGCATGGAAATTAGACTTGAACTAACAGTGTATGTACTAGTGGTGTATTATCGCTTGGTCTGTTTGTCAAACAAAACCAACTTGATGGGGGGTTTGGTTGGCAACCAAAAACCCTAAACGCTTGAGTTTTCAGTGGGTCAACAGCACTACGGAGTATATGGCATGTTGGTAACAATCATTTCTTCCCTGTCGTTGTTTTGGACTATAACTTCCAGTGTCTGCCTCCCTCCATTCCTTTGCCTAGATGTGGAGTACCGGAGCCACTTGGTCCGGGTGGAGGGGAGTCAGAGGGCCAGCTACTTGGAGGACCAGCATACCAAGAGGCACAGTGTGATCATCCCATACGAGCCCCCACAGGTACGATCTCCTTACTCAAAACGGATATAAAGTATTTATTTTGTGTGATCTGCAGTTGCTGCCGTTTCATCCTCTCATGGTTTTCCAGGGTTGGTTTATGCAGGCTCAGATTTAGCTGCAGACAAAAACAACTTTGTGGTCATGGTTTTCAGCTGGGCTCCGAGATCACCACTGTCCTGTTAAACTTCATGTGCAACAGTTCCTGCATGGGGGGGATGAACCGCCGGCCCATCCTGACCATCCTCACCCTTGAGACACCCGAGTAAGCCTTTTGTTCTTCCGTTTGCCGGCGACCATTTTGCTCTTTGTTTTTTTTCCCATTTTAAACTCGAAATATTGATGGCCTGTGTGGTCACTCCTAGGCTTTATCTGTATTCCATCCTTTAGGTTTCAGGTTTTGGGGCGCAGGTGTTTTGAGGTGCGTGTTTGTGCCTGTCCAGGCAGAGACCGCAAGACCGAGGAGGAAAATGCCAGCAAGGCAGAGAATGGCACTAAGCAGACCAAAAAAAGAAGTAAGTCTGAAGTCATTGCAATACTTCTACTCCCTATGTCCTCGACTCCTCCCTGACCTAATTCTTTCTCTCAGAGAGCGTGCCTGCACCCCAACCAGCAGCAAAGAGGGTGAAACTTGACTCCAGTGCTGTCGAAGATGATGAGCTATTTCCTTTATATGTGAGTGATGTATACATACCGTAAGGGGGCTGGTCATTGTGTCAAACATAATTTCCATGAGGAGTTTTACCATGCCATCATTTTCAGCCGTCGCACTCAGAAAAGTGGACTCTTCATATTGTGCACTCCAAATTAACAAACTGGAACGCTCTGAATTTGATCTCGCCCTGTGATCTCTCCCTCAGGTGCGTGGACGCCAGCGTTACGAAAAGTTGAAAGAAATGAACGATGCATATGAAGCATTAGCCAGAGAGGAAGGGTAAGTTGGCACAAACACTACCACTTAACCCATTAACACCAGGAAAGCATCTGTGCCATTTTAGTTTTGCAGAAAACTTTTTCAAGATTTTGATCAGTGTTTAGAACAGTGATTCTCGAAATTAGCCGATATACAAGCCACAGCGTGTCACTTCGTGCCATGCTGCAAGCTTGTACATCTGCTATTTTTAAAGTGTTTGAAAAATGTATATATTGATATATATAAAAAAATATAATATATCAACTTTGGGAGGAAAACGTTTGAGAACTGATTTAGAAGGCATTTGTATTTGGCCTCAGGTCTTAATGGATTAGTAGTGGTAGCAGCACTATGTTCATTCCTTGTAAAACTTTCATTTGTCTTCTTTCTTCAGTAAATCAAAGAAAGTGAAACAAGAAGCACCGATGCCGGCCAGTGGAAAGCGCCTTCTGAAGTGATAGAAGTGACACTGACTGAATTTGCTCTTAAGTCCTTTCAAACAGGCAGTGATTTAACCATAGACTGTAAAAAATATGGACAAAGCGTTCTCCGGAACGTAAAATGAAGCCTGTCAGTCCTTGTATTGTAAGGGCCGATACATACTCCCATTTCGGCGCTGTAGTGCCGAAATGATTTCGGCTCGTCAGAAATTTTCAGTAGCACCGAAGAGACGACTTTAGGACGGTACCCGCCCCCCGAACCTCAAATGACGTCAAATTGTAGGCTCTACAGCGCCGAAACGACTTTTATTCGGCTCTAAAATAGGAGTATGAATCGGCCCTAAGTCGCCATCTTTCTAGATCCGTTTTGGCCCAGCTGGCCATTGGCTGGCCCAGACAACGAGGCGGGACTTCCCCCCTTCTTCTCCGTTGGTTTTTATTTTGACTCGAGTGGGTGGGGGATCCCGTTCATAGACTGTAACGGTAGCCACGCCCCTCAGAACATACGCGACTTTATGGTCATTTTTTTTATTAATGGGACCATAATTTTCCAAAAAGAATATTATGACATTAGAAATGAGACTTTAAACTCGTGACTGGAAGAAGAAAGTATTCATGACCATGTTTATTAAGGTAATACAGTCTAGGTGAAGTTGGACCCAAATACATGGACTTCTATGGGGCTATGGGTTTTTCTGGGTCCAATGACAGCACCACAACAGGCCATTATATGAACTTTCAGGAAATCCCGATTTCCTCAGTGGCTTCACAAAATATCTGTCTGACTGCCCCCCTGGATTTAACACACACCATTTTCCCCCCTTCATTCTTTGAGAAAAAACAAAGAGCAAAAAAAACATATTTGTCTGACTTTATGTAAGTAGAAGAGAAACAATGGAACTATCCCTTTCAACTTGGGTCTTTGATTACTGCCAGCTTTGTATTCTACATTGCATTCACCCTTTTGGACCCAGTTCTCAGTCATGCTGAGATTCAGATGGGATGCGTGGGAATGCCAGTAGTTGACCAGATACAGTTTGCCTATGTCCAAGCTTAAAATCTGTCTAATTACTGTGTCTTCCCCCCTCCCTGTTTCCTATCTCTTTAGTGTGCTGTCCAAACTTGACCTTTTTTTCTCTGTTCAGCAGCAGTACTTGAAGTATAGGACCAATTACTGTAGGAAGACCAGTTTTTTATACTGCATTCTGTTAAGGGCATTTAAGCATACGGTTTCTCTATAGTTATGTTTTGTGCATATATTGTTTTGTATAAGAAGTTTATATTTATTTTTTTCACTTTTTCGCGTTTCTTTGTATTTTGTATTTTTTCTTGTGAAAGGAGGTGCTACTTAGGTTTGTTAAATGTGTCTTCCAAGCCAAAATAAATGTATCATGCAACTTGTTTCCTTGATTAATTGGCTGTTTTTATTGGCTTTTTCACAGATCTGTGAGCAGTTTCACAGTGAAACTCAGGAAACAATTCAAAAGACGAAAACAGACATTTTTAATGTGTAATGCATTCCTATGGTCAACAATGGTTGTACACATTTTAATTATGGTAGGCATAGCCACTTAAACCATAAGTCCTTAATTTTATCCCCAGGGTTCTATACTTGGTCCCCTACTTTTCCTCCTCTACAACAAATCTCTTCTCCAATAATGGCTGATCTACAGTAAGTCACCTGTTTTCGGAAAATGTTCGCCTATTTTCGCTCAATGTTTGCCTATTATTAAATGACTAGGATAGGTAGGGATGCTAGGATTGAAGTCGTCAAGTGTTTCTAATGCCCAAGACTTGCATACATTCATACTGTAACAATAATTTGCCTGTGTATAGTTTGCATTCTCAGGGCACAAAATGCCCCCATAAAATATGAAATAACTGAATGCCATAGCCTTGCCATGGAAACAGAAACAGCCCCCCAAAAATAAATCAAAGCCTATAGAGTTGAAATAAATACTTGCACCTTGAAACCTATGAATATATGTGAAGCGATTTCCTTTTGTTACCGTAAAAAAGTAAAAACAACGGTTTATTTTGGAGTACTGCATTGATAAAGGGGTTGATTATTTTTATACATTAATTTTATTCTCCCCATTATAGGCCTAAACCTGTTTTGTGTTTTTTCTCTCTCTCTCTCTCTTTCTTGCAAAATGATTTTCAAGTTTTGTTACATACATGGCATGTTTTTTTTGTAGTTTTTGTTGATGATGAATATTTTTGCTGTAAGTGATATTTCAGTTCCATTGTGAAGTTTGTACAATTTTTAATCATGCTGGTGTTGGCATCTCTTGCTCTGAATAAACCTTGTGTTGCAACACGAACAACAGTTTTATATCCATGTGAAAGTTCTGGCACAAAACGCGTATTTAGTGAATTATCTCCACTTTTTCAAGAGATGCACACGGACGCCTTTCTCTCCGGCGAGGGGGGGGCGGAAAGATCGATGAACCATTTTACAAATACGTCCTGTTTACCGCAGACGTCATCACCAATTGACCAGGGAAACACAAAAGTTTGCGGTCACACAATTGGCAGGTGCTTTGCGATAGGTGCTGGGTAGGCATACGCTCAGGGCCGGTTCTAGGCATAGGCGAACTAGGCGGTCGCCAAGGGCCTCAACCACTGAGGGGGCCTCGTCACAGGGAGAATATTTTTTTTTTTCATGTATCCCCTATCCCTTACATGGCCACATGTGGCCCCCACCTATAGCTTCTTAATTTTGATCTCAAAGTGCACCAGATTGAAGCATTTTCTTTTTTCTTTTCTTGTTTTCTCAATTTTATTTAAAAATAAAACAGATTTACGAAATACAATTCACAGAAAAGAAAACCTGCAGGTTAAATATATTTTAATATAAATGGTGTGGTGAATGGCAAACGGTTTGCCATATCCTATATTGGTCAGCAGATGGTGGTATAAGGAATACTGGAGAACTCGGGTCGCCGACTGTTCTTCATCTTTGCCGAGATTTCTTCCCCTTTCGCCGACTCTTCGTCACTTTCCGGTCCGAGTTCTGTCTGAGAACTCGGACGGAAAGTGACGAAGAGTCGCCGAAACGGGAAGAAATCTCGGCGCTGGAGCGCGCATCTAGCTACTGCATGATGATCATGCACGCTGATCAGACAGCAGATCAATAAAAGCATGCAAAAGCATGGACCGCTACTTTGCATTCATATTCATGTCATATTTACAGTACTACGGCCTTCACAGTGTGTGTGTGTGTGTGTGTGTGTGTGTGTGTGTGTGTGTGTGCCAGGAGGCGGTGTGTGTGTGTGTGTGTGTGTGTGTGTGTGTGGGTGTGCGCACACAAAGTGACCTCACAATCTCCGATCATCTTAATATATTTATATACGCTCCAAAAAGCGTTCATATTTTGCGGGACAGACGGATGAGGAGCAGAAATGAAGCGCCAGCATATCGATCCATTTATCACCACGGAGAGCGCCCTGGATGAGGAGATACGAGTCATTCATGGGAGTCAATGACAAGCTAATAGTTGCACAGAGCATTAGCATACGGCAAGCGAAAAGCGAAATGCCAAAAAAACAAATAGGAATCATTCTGAATATTCTTATCTCGCCCCGTGTCGTTTGGACGTCGCTAGGACGTCCACAGACGAACGCACCTCTCGGTTCCAATCCTTATGACGTTTCCAGACGATTTATGTACTAAATGTGCGCGCGCGTGTGAGAGGCACGCTAAACTGTCAACACTTCTACAATAAGCAACAATATAGCTGACTGTCAAACATCATTGTCCAATGTTCTTTCAGAGCAGTGGTTCTCAAACATTATGCATACAGTATACACAGCACATAACCCAAAGTCTGCAAATACTTTGAGTGTGCATATCCCCGGGTATGTACTAGTCAACATAATTTATAATAATCAATTGTTCAGAACTTTACAACAACAACATGAACTCTGTGTGGTAGATCACTCGACTTAGTATACCAAGTGATGATCAATTGCATTCGAGGCTGCGGGCTATATAATTTTGCATATTTGCATCTCGTTAGTTAGCCTATTCTGTACTGTTGTAGTAGGCTAGACATTTACATAGGCCTAGCCTATTCTGTACTGTTGTAGTAGGCTAGACATTTACATAGGCCTAATTTATCTGCATTGTTAGCGTTGCTATTCAGATGTAATTCAGTCAGGAAGTAGACAGCTATTTTTCTGGTTTGGGTTTGTTTTGGTTATCGTCGTTAGCACAGTAGCTAACATTCAGAAACTTGCAGCTGCAGCTGCTGAAAGTGCCCCGAAACGTGGAGAATAAGCGTTGCTATTCAGATGTAATTCAGTCAGGAAGTAGACAGCTATTTTTCTGGTTTGGGTTTGTTTTGGTTATCGTCGTTAGCACAGTAGCTAACATTCAGAAACTTGCAGCTGCAGCTGCTGAAAGTGCCCCGAAACGTGGAGAATATTCGGCAGAATCTTAAGAAGATTCGCCGCGCGACGACTCTTCTTCAGATTCTGCCGAATATTCTCCACGGTTTGCCGACTTGTCTTGAGAAGTCGGCAAAAAGGGTAAATCCGCCGAGTGTTCTTGTTACCGGTATAAGCTAGAGCGTGACATCAACATAGGCTTACTTACAGCTTTGAACAAACTCCGACTGTCCTGATTCATTAAATCATATATATTTTTTAAACTGTCCACTCCAAAATAGAAGAATCTAAGTTAAATGTAAAATGTTAAAGGGACACTTCACCCTTTTTGCAAAAAGATATATGTTAATGACGTTTAGAAGCTTTAGATCACTTTCCTGGGGGTATTTATGTGTGTAATTGTGGTTTTAGATATTTTAGATTGTAGCAGTGAGCCTGTTGTCTCTGATGTCATGGACACTGGTCTCACTACCTTCCTGGACTACAATTCCCATAATTCTTTGGTGCACTGCTCCTCCTTGTGGAAAGGGGGGAGAGCTGTCTTACTGAGACAACATGTAGTCCAGGAAGGAAGTGAGCCCAGTGTCCATGACATCAGAGACAACAGGCTCACTGCTACAATATAAAATATCTAAAACCACATATTACACACATAAAGACCCCCAGGAAAGTGTTCTAAAGCTCCTAAACGTCATTAACATATATTTTTTGGCAAAAAGGGTGAAGTGTCCCTTTAAGCTACACCGGCTAATAGGTTAAAGATCACTCAACATTTGCAGCATTTGCTGGGATCATGGGCTCCGTGATCTCAAACACTTCAATTATCTCCTTCCAGCTTCCTATACTTTGTTCGGATTTCTCTCCTCAGGGCGGGATCATCCTCCTTCTCCTCCAGCCCACCAGCAGGCATTACATCGTCATCTCGACTGTGGCCAGCGTTGCTGGCTGTGGCCCCTCCGCTACCTCCTCCTCGGCTCATGTCTGTAGATATGATCCTACTACTCTTCAAAGTCGAGAAGAAAAAGCGCATTTTCATGGCAAATTTACAAAAAAAAAATTCTTGTTTTCTCAATTTTATTTAAAAAATAAAACAGAAAACAGAAATACAATTCACAGAAAAGAAAACCTGCAGGTTAAATATATTTTAATATAAATTTTATTCTGAAGGCAACCGGATGTCTTAAATTAGCTAGCTCTCAGACAGGAAGTTCTAAATTAGCTCATAAGACGGAGCCATATATGACCATATATTACTTCCGGGGCAACGTGTCTCACACATGCGCATTGCACACCATTCAGGTTAAACCGTTGCCTTGTTAGTGTGTTTCGCCCCCTGGTGGAAGAGGTGTGTAAGTGAAGATAGAGGCTGTAGCTGTGGAAAGAGATGTCTGTCCTCCCTCAATGTGAGTTTGTGTGTTTGATCTGAAGCTCAATCTATATTATGGCAGTGGTTCCCAAACTTTTTCATGTGATGGACCCCAAAATTGACACTAATTAGCCCGTGGACCCCCATTTGAAAAGATATGCCAGGGACCTAAATAAGAGAAGATTCGTATGGCTAGCAGTACGTGATTCTCAACCCGGTTAATTTGAACGACCCCCAGTTTGACATGCATTAGTCTACGGACCCCCCGTTTAATGTCATTTATCTTCGACCCCCATTTGATATTGTAAATTTAACTCCATTTGTACACTCTCAGAGTTACAGACCCATGAGGGTCCATTTGGTTTCAAACTAGGCCTATCATTTAGCTGCGGACCCCCTGGAACTCCCTCAAGGACCCCTGGGAGTCCCAGGACCCCACTTTGGAAACCACTGTGTTATGGTCCAGCTTGAGCTCTAATGCTGCGCACACGGACTGATGCAAAAGATACACCCAGTATTTGTAGCTTTGCATCTTTGTAGCTGAAGTTGAAACCAGCTGGTCAGGCTTGGCCTCACTCCTTCTAGCCCACCTCACCCCTGCCCATTTTGATGGGCTGGAAATGGAATGGCTTATAACGACGCGAGTAGCCTACAGCATTTTGCAATGGGTATGGTCTACAATGATACTTCCTTAATCTCTGAAAAACTGCTCCTAAATCAATCAGCTCATCTTTTTTTTGTTGCTTTGTATTCTCCACGGTCACCGATTGATTGATTTATTCATTGAGAGCTTGTAGATCTGCTATCTTGAAAAGATTTTAATCCGTTTCATGCATTATGATACCTTGTGAAACGAGACATTCTAGATAATGAGTAGTACTTTAAAGGACAACTTTATTATACATATTTTTCAACCAAGGTTCATGTTTTAGGTTGTAATAGAGAAAGTTAAAAAATAAAGTGTTATTTATTTTATTTTTTCATTTGCTGATTTCTTTCAATAACAATTTTAGCTATTGACACGGGGGTGGGAGCATTCGATTGTAATTTATTTATTATTATTCACTATAGTCCTACTAGACCCCAGGAAACTGTGGCCACAAAAGATTGCTACAAGAAGAGACAGCAGCAAATGAAAAAAAGTAACACTCATCTTTTACTTTAACAACCTAAAACATTGAAAAAGTTGTTGTATATTTTGATGCCCCAAACCATTGTAAATGTTGATTACTGGAGTTAAATACTTGTAGCAGTGTTTCAGTTGAACAGTCAGGGATACTCAAATAGATTTACCTGTGGGCCACATTACTTATACGATACGATACTTGATAACTTCTGTCTTTCAATTGCTTTATTTTCGCAAAATGTATCAAAGTACAATGTGCATGCACACAATATGTAAATAAATAAATGTGTTCCATAACTGCACAAATTATTGCACATAACATGAGTAGCTGTTATAATAACATAATAACATAACATGAGTAGCTCTTTGCCTGCCTGCCTGCCTGCCTGCCTGTCTGTCTGTCTGTCCATAAGTAGTTATTTGTCTGTCTGTCAATGAGTAGCTGTCTTACTGTCTGCCTGTCTATGAGTAGCTGTCTGCCTGCCTGTCTATGAGTAGCTGTCTGTCTGCCTGCCTGCCTGTCCAATTGTCCATGAGTAGCTGTCTGTCTGCCTGTCTGAGTAGCTGTCTGCCTGCCTGCCTAATTGTCCATGAGTAGCTGTCTGTCTGCCTGTCTATGAGTAGCTGTCTGCCTGCCTGCCTAATTGTCCATGAGTAGCTGTCTGTCTGCCTGTCTATGAGTAGCTGTCTGCCTTCCTGCCTGTCCAATTGTCCATGAGTAGCTGTCTGTCTGTCTGTCTATGAGTAGCTGTCTGCCTTCCTGCCTGTCCAATTGTCCATGAGTAGCTGTCTGCCTGCCTGTCCAATTCTCCATGAGTAGCTGTCTGTCTGCCTGTCTATGAGTAGCTGTCTGACTGCCTGCCTGTCCAATTCTCCATGAGTAGCTGTCTGTCTGTCTGTCTGCCTGTCTATGAGTAGCTGTCTGTCTGCCTGCCTGCCAGCCAGCAAGTTGGTTAACAGAAAATAAATTGTTATGGCTGAGTAAAATAAAATACAATAAACACAATTTGCCTGAAAATAGATTACCCAGCTATGACCTTTTTCATGAAAAAAAATGAGTAGTGATATGGCTGACTGAGTAAAATAAAACAATCTACCTGAAAATAGATAGCTATAAGTGAAGAGCAATTTCCGCAATTACCATTTCCGCAATTTCCGCAATTTCCATTTCCGCAATTTCCGCAATTTCCATTTCCATTTCCAACTATTAATGGCAGCTGGGTTTCATCATTCAAATAAAATAGAATTCTGTCCGTTTAGCTATAAAATTATGTCAGGGAATAGGGATACACAGTATATGTCAGGGATACTCAAATAGATTTACCTGTGGGCCACATTACAAAAATGGCAAGGGGCCAGGGGCCAGTAGATAAAATTACGACATTAATGATACTTGATAACTTCTCTCTTTCAATTGCTTTATTTTCGCAAAATGTATCAAAGTACAATGTGCATGCACACAATATGTAAATAAATAAATGTGTTACATTTTCTTGCATAAACACAAAGAGCTGTTTCCATAACTGCACAAATTATTGCACATAACATGAGTAGCTGTTATAATAACATAATAACATAACATGAGTAGCTCTTTGCCTGCCTGCCTGCCTGCCTGCCTGTCTGTCTGTCTGTCTGTCCATGAGCAGTTATTTGTCTGTCTGTCAATGAGTAGCTGTCTTACTGTCTGCCTGTCTATGAGTAGCTGTCTGCCTGCCTGTCTATGAGTAGCTGTCTGTCTGTCTGCCTGCCTGCCTGTCCAATTGTCCATGAGTAGCTGTCTGTCTGCCTGTCTATGAGTAGCTGTCTGCCTGCCTGCCTATTATTGTCCATGAGTAGCTGTCTGTCTGCCTGTCTATGAGTAGCTGTCTGCCTTCCTGCCTGTCCAATTGTCCATGAGTAGCTGTCTGTCTGTCTATGAGTAGCTGTCTGCCTTCCTGCCTGTCCAATTGTCCATGAGTAGCTGTCTGCCTGCCTGTCCAATTCTCCATGAGTAGCTGTCTGTCTGTCTGTCTGCCTGTCTATGAGTAGCTGTCTGCCTGCCTGCCAGCCAGCAAGTTGGTTAACAGAAAATAAATTGTTATGGCTGAGTAAAATAAAATACAATAAACACAATTTGCCTGAAAATAGATTACCCAGCTATGACCTTTTTCATGAAAAAAAATGAGTAGTGATATGGCTGACTGAGTAAAATAAAACAATCTACCTGAAAATAGATAGCGCCTATAAGTGAAGAGCAATTTCCGCAATTACCATTTCCGCAATTTCCATTTCCGCAATTTCCGCAATTTCCATTTCCGCAATTTCCTCAATTTCCATTTCCGCAATTTCCATTTCCACCATTTCCGCAATTTCCATTTCCGCATTTCCGCAATTTCCGCAATTTCCATTTAAACCATTTCCGCAATTTCCGCAATTTCCATTTCCGCAATTTCCATTTCCACCATTTCCGCAATTTCCGCAATTTCCATTTCCGCAATTTCCATTTCCAACTATTAATGGCAGCTGGGTTTCATCATTCAAATAAAATAGAATTCTGTCCGTTTAGCTATAAAATTATGTCTTTCATTTGCATTGCATCTCCCCCCCCCCCCCCCCCCCCCCAAGCTTTTATTTTCGTTCGAGTAATAGTACAACTCTAATAGTATTACTTATAATAATGTAATTAAAGATAACTTCATTCAGATTAATTAATTTTTATTTCATTTTCCAGATTTTTTTTCTTCTTTTTTTATTTTCATTGGTGGGCCAGTCATAATGGTCCCGCGGGCCTGATGTGGCCCGCGGGCCTGAGGTTGAGTATCACTGGTATATGTCTTTCATTTGCATTGCATCTCCCCCCCCCCCCCCCCCAAGCTTTTATTTTCGTTCGAGTAATAGTACAACTCTAATAGTATTACTTATAATAATGTAATTAAAGATAACTTCTTTCAGATTAATTTATTTTTATTTCATTTTCCAGATTTTTTTTTTTTTCATTGGTGGGCCAGTCATAATGGTCCCGCGGGCCTGATGTGGCCCGCAGGCCTGAGGTTGAGTATCACTGCATTAAGTGCTTGTCCAGAACCAGTGAGTCTCCCTGTCTCTCCAGATCATACACTTTCAGGTGGGTTACAGTCAGATTTCATCCAGTCAGAGAGAGAGAGAGAGAGTGAGAGAGTAGCACACATAAAGCAGCTTAATATTTTGTTCTGGTCCAAATGCTGATTTCTAATTGGTATCCCGGCCTGAAAGAATAGCTGGAAAGACAGGGATACCCCCGCTACTGAACGAACACTCTACAGCAGTTAACTATCCTATCACAATCTACCTCTATTTAATTTAACACTCATTTTAACAAAATACATCACTTACACCACCTGAAAACATCTAAAGTAGACACTTTGAAAGTGGAGAACAGAGAAAGCCAGAGTCGACTGGTAAATAGCATAAACATTGAGGTTTTATTAAATGTTTCAGTGACAGACAACATAGATTCCCTTTTCTCAACAGGACTCCAGTATTTTGGACCTTACTGTACGTTGGTCTGTAACTCCGAGAGGGTCCATTTTGTACACTCTCAGAGTTACGGGGGTCCTTGAAATCAACATTTGAGAACCACTGCCAATTGAAGTCAAGTTCAACACTTGCAGCGCAAATCCAATTTCTAAACTGTTCAGAGTTAAATCAGACATATTGTTGTTTGTTTCGTTCTGGACGCTTGGACACGGAAGCCAGATTTATACTTTTTTTAATGCTTTATACTCCAGATCATTAATGCAACAATGTTAATGTACATTAACTATTTTAGCCCTATTTTATACTTCGGCTATTTCACGCAGCAAGAGTAGGCTATAAGTAAGCGCTAAGTGAGCGCTGCATGTGTGAACACATCCAGACCGAGAGAGCACTGCCCCACAGACGGCACAATAAAACCCACAATACACTCATGCACTGAACAGTTCATGCAATTTCTATACGAGTGTGTGTGTGTGTGTGTGTGTGTGTGTGTGTGTGTGTGTGTGTGTGTGTACACACGTGTTTGCGTGAGCGTGTATGAGCCCCATTGCTCCGATTCGGGCCTCACTGTGTGTCTTAGATTATGTTTTAATCAATGCTAATACTACTAGTTCATGCTGTTTACTCACTTTGTAAAGTCACTCTGGGTAAGAGCGTCTGCTAAATGCCAAAATTATGAAATGAAGAACATCTTTTTTTTTAGCAATCTGCTTCATGGCAGAGAACGTTTTGGCAGCTACGTTACAACAACCAACGCTAACACGAACTATTAAGCTCTGTGATATTGTTCATGACGGCTCACTGCACCGCACAACATTAAAACACCTGCATTCTCTACGTCTAGACACCAAACATAATGTTCCTGACAACACTGACACATAGCCTACAGGCAGTAGACAGAACAGCAGCGTCACAACACAACAGCTTCACTTCCACACGCAAACAAAACAATTACTTTTGTCAGAACGGCTAACAGATGTTGTTTTTTTTAATATAAAATCATAATAATGTTTTAAATTATATAACATATAAGACTAACTTTTAATTTTGTATTTTTATAATAGTTTGTTAGCAGGAAAAGTGCAAAAATTGTAATATAAGTCAAACGTGACATTTGAAGCTTGCAAAGCTCAAAGCTTTGAACAAACACTTATTCAAGCACTTAAACCATGTTTTCTTACAACGTAGATAGGGTCCCCCCAGGGCAGGGTTTGATAAAAAAAGGACCCCTCCTTTTCCCTCCCACATCAAATATCTCCGCCGCCAACATAGGCGCTACACAAAGATCAGATAATTAACACTGAAATTTCACAAAACAACTAGGGTAGCCTATGTGCTAGCTACGTGCGAGTTCTGTATCTAATGTAGAATGTCTATGTCTCTAAGCATGCAGCAATATAGACTCTACTACTGTACCAAAGAACATGCATAAACACAACACTGACCTCGTGGTAGCAAAGAGCTCTAGTTGCACTGTGGTTACGGAATTCCATAATAACATGCTATTTAGAAGGCAATAGCATGCAGGACTTTTTAGTACTCTTTAGTAGCTTATTAGCTGTGTGAGTTGCACACTAAATTCCAGAAAAAAATATTAGTCTGGAACAGTGGACACTAAGCTTCTATGAATGAAATATGTGTTATAGCTGCGACAACAACAACAACAACATACCAGAATTTACAGTAAAGTACCGGTATGCTTCTATTAAACAAATGCAGAATGTCGTTATTTGTTGAAGCTGATGACATGTCAAGTAAACATTACAACACAGAGAGAAACGTGTAGTACCTCTGCTTTGTCACTAGATGGCGGACTTTCCTATCATTGTGTGTGTGTGGTTCATTAGAATGTCCCTACACACAACTTATGTATTCTATTAACACAAAAGCACATTGAAACATAGCATGTAGCATGTGATTCTGGACGCAACCAAACGTATCTGGTAGGATTGGGGACCTTTAGGATTGTAACAATTCCGGTTCCTTAACGATTCCCTCTTAGCTGTCCGAATCCGTAACTTTAACAATTCCTATATATTACATTTGGGCCTTCATTATAATTTTTCGATAAAAAACAAATTTAATCATGCAGTATCGGGAAGAAACCACCTAACTCAAACAAAATATACATTTTTCTGGAAATTAAGAAAACCATATATATTTGAAAACAAAGTAATACTGTCTCATCAAAGTTGGTGTTGTGACTTTAGATATTGTCAAGTACGTTCACGAGATGGGGAGAGGTGGTGGTTAGCTGTTTTAGCGGACAGTTTGAGACGTTTTGTCCAAAGCGTTTTTTTTACTACTTTCCAATATTTGCAAAACAACACACAGGCGTAAAGGGTGTTCAATTTATGCAAAGAGAAAAAAAAAACTAAAATAATGGCGTTTAGTTGGTTTCCTCCCGACATATTGTAGCGCTTCTCCAAAGTGAGGTACAGGGATCCTCTGGGTTATTGAGGGGGCTCCACAGGTCTGTAACTCTGAGGGTGTACAAATGGACGCATAAGGGTACATTTGTACACACCGAGTTATGCTGTTCCTTGAAATAAAACACAAAATGAGTTTGAGAACCACAGAGATAGTGTGAGACTGTTCCAGATATGACAGAACCAGAATAATCCGGTTCCTCGGATTCCTTTCTTCCAGGTTCCTTGATCCAAACCCTACAGTATGCGAGCATGCAATCCTCTCCGTACAGTATTTTAGACCGCGAGGGTCGAGGGCCGCCGTCTCAAGCCAACTTCAGCCACCACCGAGTCAAGATAAAGCGCACGAGTTGCCGTCTCGAATGTTGTGAAGTTCGCTTAGCCCCGTTCGAGTTAAAGCTACTGGTCAATCACAGCGCGTCCTTCCGCGAGCGTTCTGGCCAATCACACGGCTAGCACTTTCGATATCAAATGACGCTGATCATCCGCCGTTTCGCTTCTTTAACCTCATGCCATCTGGACAAAGGGGTCAGTTTTAGTAGGAGTTTTGTTCCCTCAGCCATCGCGGCATTAAACAAAACTGCCCCACCGATAGGATGGTTCTGTATGTGCTCTGTGTTGTTTGTGATGTGGGTGTTGAACAGACTGTGAAGACGAATATCCTTCGGGGCAATAAAGATTATTATTATAACTCACAGCGCGTCCTTACTCAAACGCGAAGAGGATTCCATGCTCGCCTATAGTACAGTCTAGTGCCGTTTTCTCTTTCACAGGCCAGCGATACGAACACAGAAACACAGAACCCCAGTGCTCTCTCTCCTCTCTACGTCTCCATGGTAACGCAGCCTCATCCTCCTCCTCCTCCTCACAGGATGCTCTCCCTCTCCTCTCCGAAGGTGACGGTGTCGGAGGAGACGGTGCAGACCTCCGGGGGGTCCCCGGGTCGGAGCCCCCTCTTCAGGTGCACCACGCGCACGTTCTCGTTGTGAGGGCCCGCCTTGGTCACGACGCCACCGCCGCCGGTGGGGGTGGAGCCTGGAAGCAGAACAGGAAGTGACATCATGAGCGCCGACAACGTCGTCAGATGGCGGACGGGTGGTCTCGTTTAAACTGTGTTGTTTTGAGCCATTCATCAATCAAAATAGACCAGTGGTTTTCAACCCTTTTCAATTCCATGCTGTATTGATGTTGGTATCAATAAGAGATATAACTGGCAAACGTTAAGGCCAGTTAATGAAAAAATGCGGGGAGAAAGTGACAAATAGTTGCAGGGTCTGTTTACTGATAGAAATTATATTGTTTATTGTAATTATATTAAATTGTATAACTGGAACTATATTGCATGTCAGTAAAACCAACTGAGTACATGTTAGTTGGCAATATTCTTCTTGTAAAATAGTGAAAATAGCCGATCAACAAGCTCACAATGTGTCATAATGTGACGTGTTGTGAGCTTGTATATTATCAGCCTTCTTCACTATTTCTCTGAGCTTTTTGAATCTTGCCCCTGACTATAGAGCTAAGAGCGTCGCAGTCCCTCCCCCTTTCAGAACAACAAGTGGCCCAGGAAATGGTTCTCCATTCATTTTCACCATAGGCGATTCCAAAAGTATTTATTTAAAGACCGTTACGCCGCGGACAAAGCCAACTCGGATCGTGACAAATCATGACAATGAACACAATGTTTTGGGCCGATCAAATAATTTATAAGAAGAAAAATAAAACAAATAGTGTTGTCTCCTGCCTTTATTTTCTTCTTTCTAATGATTTTATCGGCCCAAAACATTGTGTTCATTGTCATGATTTGTCACGATCCGAGTTGGCTTTGTCCGCGGCGTAACCGTCTTTAAATAAATACTTTTGGAATCGCCTATGGTGAAAATGAATGGAGAAGCATTTCCTGGGCCACTCGTTCTGAAAGGGGGAGGGACTGCGACGCTCTATAGCCTACCCCTTATTACAAACAAAACAAAACACTAACACTAAAAAAAACTAAACTGAAACTAAACCTTTCACAAAATAACTAAATTACAAAAAACCCTTTAAAAACTAAACAAAAACTGACATTGAAAACGATGAAGTCAAAATAAAATCGACATAAAAATAACTGAAAAAAAAAAATATAGGCCTATGTGAAGTGAGGGGCAATCATGCATTCATGCAATCATGCATGAATCATCACATTCCGTGCTCAGCCAATCAAATCATCACACTCCGTGCTACGGACACACACACACACACACACACACACACAAGCTGTGCATAGCCCCCCCCCCCCCTAAAAAAATAAAAAATAAAAATAATGAATATACCTTGGCTTGGGGACATGATGACGTCACTGGTGGGGGTGGAGCACACGGAGGAGGTGGTGGCGTTGGCGTCCCCTGGTGGCGGACGGGGGCGCTGCTGGTTGTTGCTGTTGCTGTTGTTGTTGAGGGTGGTGTTGCTGGGCGTGCGGTTCAGGTTGAAGCTTCTGGACGAGGGCCAGCTCTCCTCTGGGCTGCTGGCCAGCAGGCTGCACTGGTCCTGGAAGGGGGGGTTAAAAGGTTTCATCACATTCATTTTCATTTATTTAGATTTTTAGCTTATTTTCTTTTATTACCTCAATAGAGCGTCCCGCCCCCCTCTCGAGAGTTAATTTTCCTCATATACTTTGCAAAAAAGACGTTTACGCTGTGGACAAAGCCAACTTGAGCTTGGCACACATCATCATCATCATCAATTCAATCAATGTCTGACTGAATGTGTGTCTGTCTGTGTGTCACTGTGACTGCCGTAGCTCCTCACTGCCTACACCAATCACTAATTATACATTAATAGTGAATTTATTAGTGAATTAAAAATGCGAAAACGCACCCAGGGCCACAAGGGGGCTAGTGACAATAAACAAATAATTAGAAAGAAGAAGAAAAACGACAGGTTACACTTTTCTTTTTGTTTTTCTTCTTTTGTAATTATTAGTTTGGTCCAAAATATTGTGTTTGTTGTCATGATTTGTCACAACTCGAGTTGGCTTTGTACAACGCTTAAAAGGTCTTTAAATAAATTATTTTTTAAAGGTCTATGGGGAAAATGCATTGGGAATTATTTCCTGGGCCTGGCGTCGTCATGAAAGGGGACTGCGACGCTCTATTACACCCACACAACCTGAGCATTCAGTGGATTCTCAGTGTTTTTTCAAGGAAGGCTTGTTTCATGCCGCAACTTGGACTCTCTTGGTCGTTCCTAAATAAAATGTAGTTTCGATCATTATCGGACCGGATACAAACTGCAGAAAAGGGTAAGCAGCGTAAGTTGTGGAAACCATGCTGCCTTTCTGAAACTCGTGACCTAGCTACAGTAGGAACGTAGGGACTGAGGGAACATATATGTGTTCTGAAGCCTTTTGAGCTGCAATGATAACAGACAAATTCCTGTCATATATGGGATTTGTGGACTCTTACATCACAGTCCACAGGCAAATCAGAGCACTTGTTTGAGTCAGAAAACCCCAGACCACAGAAAATCAACTGAATGTTAAAAGTTCAGGTTTTTTGGGTGTAATTGGGCTCAGAGAACCTAAGAAATATACAACCACTTGTTTTTACGTCACAATCCCTTTAAAGCAGTGGTTCCAGTGTTGATTTTGTCGACGAATACTATGACAAATGACAAATGACAAAATTGAAATATGCTGACAATTTTGCCAACAAGTAGTTGCTAGGAAGGGACTAGTGGACAAGAAATAATAAGTAATTATACCACAGGTCGTTTTGCGGAAGCAATCTAATTGGTTGAAACAGCCTTCTAGACGTGGGTTAAACCACCTAATCAAAACAAACAATTCAGCTGCTCTGTTCTCCCAGAGCGCTAGCAAACTCAGTGGCTAGGCTAGCTAGGTATGACCCCGTTTCTTGGGACATTTGTGGTCGTAGTGACTACATCTGTCATTAAAAAAATATATTTTTTCAGCGATTTTCTTAGTTTTAAAGGTAACTGTTGTATAATTGCAATATTACACTTGAGGGTGTGGTTTAACGTGATTATTGCCACTGCAGTGATGCTTGCGGAACTCGGCTTTGTCTCGTTCCTGACCGCATCACTGTCGTTGCAATAATCACGTTAACCCACACCCTCTCGTGTAATATTGCTTCATTTTACACTTGGTTGCATGCTGAAAAGAGCTCACAAGCTCACAACAACAATCCATGTTAGTCGACTAAATCAACTGTAGATTTAGTCGACTAAAATGTTATGATATTTAGTTGACTAAAACTAGACTAATACTAAAACATTCCAGGTGACTAAAATGTGACTAAAAAAAATAAGTAACACATTGTAGACAGATAGATAGTAGAGTGCATGAGACAACAGAAGGAGTAACATGTTGTGTAGATGAGAGTGAGACAACAGAAGCAGTAACATGTTGTGTAGATGAGACAACAGAAGCAGTAACATGTTGTGTAGATGAGACAACAGAAGCAGTAACATATTGTGTAGATGAAACAACAGAAGCAGTAACATATTGTGTAGATGAGACAACAGAAGCAGTAACATGTTGTGTAGATGAGACAACAGAAGCAGTAACATGTTGTGTAGATGAGACAACAGAAGCAGTAACATGTTGTGTAGATGAGACAACAGAAGCAGTAACATATTGTGTAGATGAGACAACAGAAGCAGTAACATGTTGTGTAGATGAGACAACAGAAGCAGTAACATGTTGTGTAGATGAGACAACATAAGCAGTAACATGTTGTGTAGATGAGACAACAGAAGCAGTAACATGTTGTGTAGATCAGTGAGACAACAGAAGCAGTAACATGTTGTGTAGATGAGAGTGAGACAACAGAAGCAGTAACATGTTGTGTAGATGAAACAACAGAAGCAGTAACATATTGTGTAGATGAGACAACAGAAGCAGTAACATGTTGTGTAGATGAGACAACAGAAGCAGTAACATGTTGTGTAGATGAGACAACAGAAGCAGTAACATGTTGTGTAGATGAAACAGAAGCAGTAACATGTTGTGTAGATGAGACAACAGAAGCAGTAACATGTCGTGTAGATGAGACAACAGAAGCAGTAACATGTTGTGTAGATGAGACAACAGAAGCAGTAACATATTGTGTAGATGAGACAACAGAAGCAGTAACATGTTGTGTAGATGAGACAACAGAAGCAGTAGCATGTTGTGTAGATGAAACAGAAGCAGTAACATGTTGTGTAGATGAGACAACAGAAGCAGTAACATGTCGTGTAGATGAGACAACAGAAGCAGTAACATGTTGTGTAGATCAGTGAGACAACAGAAGCAGTAACATGTTGTGTAGATGAAACAGAAGCAGTAACATGTTGTGTAGATGAGACAACAGAAGCAGTAACATGTTGTGTAGATGAGACAACAGAAGCAGTAACATGTTGTGTAGATGAGACAACAGAAGCAGTAACATGTTGTGTAGATGAGACAACAGAAGCAGTAACATGTTGTGTAGATGAGACAACAGAAGCAGTAACATGTTGTGTAGATGAAACAACAGAAGCAGTAACATGTCGTGTAGATGAGACAACAGAAGCAGTAACATGTTGTGTAGATCAGTGAGACAACAGAAGCAGTAACATGTTGTGTAGATGAAACAGAAGCAGTAACATGTTGTGTAGATGAGACAACAGAAGCAGTAACATGTTGTGTAGATGAGACAACAGAAGCAGTAACATGTCGTGTAGATGAGACAACAGAAGCAGTAACATGTCGTGTAGATGAGACAACAGAAGCAGTAACATGTTGTGTAGATGAGACAACAGAAGCAGTAACATGTCGTGTAGATGAGACAACAGAAGCAGTAACATGTTGTGTAGATGAGACAACAGAAGCAGTAACATGTCGTGTAGATGAGACAACAGAAGCAGTAACATGTTGTGTAGATGAGACAACAGAAGCAGTAACATGTTGTGTAGATGAGACAACAGAAGCAGTAACATGTTGTGTAGATGAGACAACAGAAGGAGTAACATGTCGTGTAGATGAGACAACAGAAGCAGTAACATGTTGTGTAGATGAGACAACAGAAGCAGTAACATGTTGTGTAGATGAGACAACTGAAGCAGTAACATGTTGTGTAGATGAGACAACAGAAGCAGTAACATGTTGTGTAGATGAGACAACAGAAGGAGTAACATGTTGTGTAGATGAGACAACAGAAGGAGTAACATGTTGTGAAGATGAGACAACAGAAGCAGTAACATGTTGTGTAGATGAGACAACAGAAGCAGTAACATGTTGTGTAGATGAGACAACAGAAGGAGTAACATGTTGTGTAGATGAGACAACAGAAGCAGTAACATGTTGTGTAGATGAGACAACAGAAGGAGTAACATGTTGTGTAGATGAGACAACAGAAGCAGTAACATGTTGTGTAGATGAGACAACAGAAGCAGTAACATGTTGTGTAGATGAGACAACAGAAGCAGTAACATGTCGTGTAGATGAGACAACAGAAGCAGTAACACGTTGTGTAGATGAGACAACAGAAGCAGTAACATGTCGTGTAGATGAGACAACAGAAGCAGTAACATGTTGTGTAGATGAGACAACAGAAGGAGTAACATGTCGTGTAGATGAGACAACAGAAGCAGTAACATGTTGTGTAGATGAGACAACAGAAGCAGTAACATGTTGTGTAGATGAGACAACTGAAGCAGTAACATGTTGTGTAGATGAGACAACAGAAGCAGTAACATGTTGTGTAGATGAGACAACAGAAGGAGTAACATGTTGTGTAGATGAGACAACAGAAGGAGTAACATGTTGTGAAGATGAGACAACAGAAGCAGTAACATGTTGTGTAGATGAGACAACAGAAGCAGTAACATGTTGTGTAGATGAGACAACAGAAGGAGTAACATGTTGTGTAGATGAGACAACAGAAGCAGTAACATGTTGTGTAGATGAGACAACAGAAGGAGTAACATGTTGTGTAGATGAGACAACAGAAGCAGTAACATGTCGTGTAGATGAGACAACAGAAGCAGTAACATGTTGTGTAGATGAGACAACAGAAGCAGTAACATGTTGTGTAGATGAGACAACAGAAGCAGTAACATGTTGTGTAGATGAGACAACAGAAGCAGTAACATGTTGTGTAGATGAGACAACAGAAGCAGTAACATGTTGTGAAGATGAGACAACAGAAGCAGTAACATGTTGTGTAGATGAGACAACAGAAGCAGTAACATGTTGTGTAGATGAGACAACAGAAGTAGTAACATGTTGTGTAGATGAGACAACAGAAGCAGTAACATGTTGTGTAGATGAGACAACAGAAGCAGTAACATGTTTTGTAGATGAGACAACAGAAGCAGTAACATGTTGTGTAGATGAGACAACAGAAGCAGTAACACGTTGTGTAGATGAGACAACAGAAGCAGTAACATGTTGTGTAGATGAGACAACAGAAGCAGTAACATGTTGTGTAGATGAGACAACAGAAGGAGTAACATGTCGTGTAGATGAGACAACAGAAGCAGTAACACCACGCAGACACAGATAAGTAGGACGGTGGTGGATGTGTCCGGCACCTCGGAGCAGATGGACATGCGTGTCACGGCCGGGTCCTGGAGCGCTCCGCTGAGGCTGCTGGGAAGGACGGCCCCCCCGCCGCCGCCTCCTCCTCCTCCTCCTCCCCCGCTCTTCCTGGACGCGCTGTCCTCATCCAGCTGGGTATGGACGGACGGTAACGGGGGGAAAACAACCACCAGACAGACGACCATACAACGTGAGAGGAAAGAAGAAGGCAACCACAAGGCAATTCGGCAAGCGTTGGTAATTGTTGCACTGAAGGAACGCTAAGCGTGCGGGGCTCGAGTAGTGTTAGCAGCAGAGTGGCTCACAACCTCAGCCTGATGGGGGGTCCCACAAAAGTATGATATCCCCCCCCCCCCCTATAGCTCATTAAAGTACAGTATGATGACGAAGTCTGATGATGATGCATTGGCCCACTTGACATCACAGGGGGGTGGGATGATGAATAATGAAACTTTTTTGGTCGTACTTAACTCTATAAATAAAAGCGGGCGATTCCTATGGTCTGGTTGCCCGATGGCGTGAGAGGAAAACAAGCGGCAGGTGAAGACAATGAGAGGAAAACAAGCGCCAGGTGAAGACAGTGAGAAGGAGGAACACGACGGGAGGACGTCGCATCGAGATGAGACGCCAAGACAACAAGAGAAAAGGAGGCGAGGTGAGACGAGATCAGAGCAGATGAGATGAGACAGGACGACACGCACGTGCGCGCGCGCACACAGGCAGAGGCGAGATTACACGAGACGAGTATAGGACAGCGGATGAGATCAGATGAAAAGAAATGAGGAGACGCGAGATGAGATCGGTGGAGACGACAAGACGACAGGACAGAGATGACAAAGATGAGGAGGAGGAGGAGGAGAGACGAGGCAAAATCCAAAACGAGCAGAAGGCGAGATGAAGGAGTCGACGGACGTGAGCAGAGTTGGAGCCAGGGGGGGCAAACCCGGCATGGAGATATCGTTGAGGCACGTGTTGGCAAGAAAGTGACGTGCACTCAAAAGGGGGCTTCAGCCCTTGTCTGTAAAACAGACAGGGTTTTAGCCCAGACCATGAATGCAGCATTTACTGATGGTTAAAGAAATGCACATGATTGGAGGATTGAGCATTCATTCCCCCTCCGAAGTCTCCTGAACTTGAACGCATCATTTTGCGTTGAACACCTGCATCTCCGCTATAGCTAAAGAGTGCTGGGTTGTACCACCCGAAAATAGCTGATCTACAAGCTCTCTGTGACGCGTTGTGAGCTTGTAGATCTGCTATTTCCGCCATTTTGTGTCCAAAAAGCGCCCTCATAGGGGATTTCAGCCCCTGCCTCCCTAAACACATGATGAAGATTTGATTCCACGAAAGGATGGGAGAGAATAGACGATGCAAGAGATGGTGTGAGATTAGATGACACGAAAAGAACGTAGATCATATTCACATATTTCATCTCGGAATAGGCTGGTGTAGCGCTGGGCAAATACAGCAATGTTATATCTATTGTGATGTGACGTTAGATACCATCTGGGTATCAGTCATAAACTACTCAATGAAATCACTACTCACTGAAGCCCCTGACGCAAGATAGGGCCCATGCAGTCTCTTGATTCTTGAATAGTTTTCATTTCGTTTTAGTCACATTTTAGTCACCTGGAATGTTTTAGTGCAAGTCTAGTTTTAGTCAACTAAATATCATACCATTTAAAGTCGACTAAATCTACAGTTGATTTAGTCGACTAAAATGTATTTTGTGATGTGACATTAGATATCATCTGGGATTCAGGATGTCATAAACTACTCAATGAAATCACTACTCACTGAAGCCCCTGACGCAAGATAGGGCCCATGCAGTCTCTTGATTCTTGAATAGTTTTCCTTTAGTTTTAGTCACATTTTAGTCACCTGGAATGTTTTAGTGCAAGTCTAGTTTTAGTCAACTAAATATCATACCATTTATCATACCAAGTCGACTAAATCTACAGTTGATTTAGTCGAGTAAAATGTATTTTGACGCATAATGGCTTATTTTGCACTTATAGCCGATCCACGCATTGTGAGCTTGTAGATCTGCTATTTTCAGCATGCAACAAAGTGTACAATGTTACTGGATCTCTTGTCCACTAGTCCCTTCCTAGCATTTTAGACTATTTGTTGACAAAATTGGCAATATATTTAGTCTAAAGTTTTTAGTCACCGCAGCTTAGTTTGCATTTAGTTTCCTTTTAGTTTTTGTCAGCGGAAGAAAAAGGTGGTCGACAAAAATAATTCGTCATAGTATCAGACCAGTGGTTCCCAAACATTTTCATGTCAAGGACCGCCAAAATGATACTCATTAGTCCACGGACACCCATTTGAAAATATATGCCAGGGACCCCCATAACAGAATTAAGGTTTTTAGGTTTTTTACGATTCTCAACCAGTTTAATTTCAAGGACCCCCCTGATTTGACCTGAATTAGGCTACGGCCCCTAATTTAACCCTGTAACACCCAGCGTTGTATTAATACAACATATTTGTTTTTGTTCTTTTTTCACCTAAACGTCATCATGGATTTTCATTGCAATGCCATTGGTCATGATATTTGCATATAGTAAATACCCCCCACAGAGGCTGAAATTCACACAAATTAAAAAGCTCTGGACTTTAACCCTGATAAAAGTAAGTAAAATAACTGTAATATATGTTTTTTTTGTGATCATTGGCATGTCTAGAACATGTTTTATCTATTATTATGAAAGATGCCCCCGAAATGTAAATTATTAATTTATTATTATTATTATTTTAATACTTTAAAATAAAATAAAATTTGCATAAAACTTTTTTTAATTTTATTTCCTCTGATAAGTCCTAGTAGTAAAAAGCAGTAGTAAAGTTGAAATCTCTTTTTTGCAAGTAGAAATTAATCCGGGTTTTACAGGGTTAATGGCATTTCTATCTCTTGGACCCCCAATGCATAAAAATCAAAGATAATTTAACTCTGAGATTGTATACAAATACACTCTTGGAGTTACTCTCAGTTACAGACCCATAAGGGTCCATTTGGTTCCTAATTATCATTTAGCTGGGGGGAGAGACCCCCTTGGAACTCCCTCAAGTACCCCCTTTGGGAACCACTGTGTCAGTCGGCCCCGTACCTCAATCAGGTTGGCCCGGTCCAGCTGCGAGAGGTCGGCCTCCTCGTCCTGCAGCGAGTGGTTGGGGGAGCTCTCGTTGGAGCGGACCCCCGAGTCCGACGAGTCCTTCTTGTCCAGCGTGGACGTGTCCGACAGGTAGTCCTTCCCCTTCAGGGCCAGGGAGCCGCTTCCCACTCCCACTCCTCCTCCTCCTCCTGCCTGCTTGGTGGGATCCACGGCGGCTTTCTGTCCGTCTTTCAGCAGCAGAGGAGCGTTGTCCGACTCCTCGGACTCCTCGTCATCGCTGGTCAGTTTCTGGAGAGGAGAGGAGAGGAGAGGAGAGGAGAGGAGAGGAGAGGAGAGGAGAGGAGAGGAGAGGAGAGGAGAGGTGGTCTAGATTCCGTACAACATGTCCGTGTGGTCTATAGCCGGGGAGCCAGTCACACAAAATTCGAGAGGACCTGCGATGTCATGACATACTTTTTATTTGTGTTTTTTTTTCTATTAATTTGGTCATTTATAAGGTCCACATAATGAGAGGTCTGCTCTGCCAGGAAAAACATCGCGCTATAGACACTATAAACGGCCATATAGTCGTGATGAGGTCAGCACATTTGGGTGGTCGGCACAAGTGGTTATGGCCGAATTTAGGCCAAGGAGTGTTTTTCGTGCAAAAACTAATGCTTAGAATGGATTCAGAGGCATGACAACCCCTTAGTTTAACATGGCACATCGGCCACATCCTACTTAAAGTATGATTACATTTGGAAAATGCTGCCTTATATTGGTTGTCTATATGGTGTGGTACAAAAATGGCCGTAACTTTTTTTTCCGCAATGTTTCCGGCAGAGCAGACCAAGTGAATAGAAAAAACACAAATAAAAAGTATGTCATGACATCAAAAGCTAATCTCTATTCCTTGAGCTTTTGGGCTTTTTGTGGCTTCCCGGCTACTAAAGCAGGGACTGAGTCCGCCGAGTCCCGGCTGAGAACGACAGGGCATTTTATAGTTGACTAAATCAACTGTAGATTTAGTCGACTAAAATCGCATGACATTTATAGTTGACTGAAACTAGACTATAACACTAAAACATTCCAGGTGAGTAAAATGTGACTAAAAACTAAGTTTCATTCCAAAGACTATGACTAAACTCAAATAGAAGCTTGCTGTGCTTTGCTGCCAAAAACAACACTGCTGGTTTACCCATAGAGTATTAAAAGGATAGAGACTGAACTGGCGCGAAGCTCCGCCCCCTCCGCTATTCATGTCAGTGGAAGTTGCTCAGTGGCGTTTTGAAGCACCCGGAAGGCTGCCCGGAAGTACCGTCTATTTCACTGATTCAGCATTTCACTTCCGCATTTGGACACCAAATGTTGGTGTCCAAATGCGGAAGTGCAGCTGGGCTTTAACATTGAGCGCTCGGTTGCACGGGGTTTCCTCGTCAAGAATCCACGGGTCCGCCTGCAGTCCTTTCCTCTTACCACTAGGGCCCAGCGCTTCAACATTGGAGTGCATAGCTGGCCCCTTGGGTTTACCTGGTACCTGGGGCCCCCGCCCCCGGGGGTCTTGACCCCCTGGAACAGCCTCTCCGCCGAGGTCTTGCGGTTGAGCAGCGACTTGGAGGAGCCGTGGTGGTCCGCCGTCTTCTCGTCCTCCTCAGTGATGGGGTCCAGAGCTTCCGTCCCGTTGGCGGGGAAGTCAGCGACGTCGGCCGCCACCTTCACCGCTCCGCCGCCGCCGCCACCTGGGTTAACACACGTCGGGAAGGACCACGATAAACACCCCGTTAAACTCATATGCTGCCACCTGCTGGACGCACGGCCAACCTCAGACTGCGGAGGCGATTTAAAAAGGGGGCACACACACAGGACCGACATCCTGTTTTGGGGCGTCCATCTTAATGCTAAATAAATAGCGTCAAATGCTAGGGAGCTAAAATATAGCCATCCTTGCTCTAGAAAGCACCGATGTTTCCATCTAGACCGCCGTGTAATCAGCAAAGATCTCCGAACATCGCGTTTTATCCAAACCATGGAGAGCTCCATAGATTAGTAGTTATTCAGCTTTTTTAGTCAGCCTGTATAATGGTCGGTGGACGGGAGCGCTGTTGCGCAACCCGGTCTAGGATCGCTAAAGAAGGAAAGGCCAAGCCAAAATAATAATGAAAAAAATAGAAATCAGCGATACGGTTTGATATCAATAATAAAAATAAGTCTTCTAAATAGACAGTATTCTGGAAAAACCTATGTTTCTATGTCAGTCATTCTCAAACTATTTCATGTCAAGGACTCCCAAAAATATATGTAATTGACCACCGACCCCCATCTGAAAATATGCTCCCATAGAAGCAAAGATTTTAGTTAAAAACGTTCGCTCTGAAAGAATGTAATATTCAAAGATCTGCGCCACATTTTCAAGACTTTTCAAAAATAGCAGATCTACAAGCTCGGCACCGAGTGCATATAACATATATTACAATTATTTTACCTACTTTTAGGTAAAGGGTAAAGGGTTTAGGGTAAAGGTCAAAAGTCTAGTCCAGACATTTTTAATTTGTGTGAATTTCAGCCTCTGTGGGGGGGTATTTATATGCAAATATCATGACCAATGGCATTGAAATGGCATTGCAATGAACATCACTGATGACGTTTAGGTGAAAAAATAACAGAAAAAAAAATGAAATTAATTAAAATAGAATTGTTGCTAAAAAGCAACGCTGGGTTTTAGAGGGTTAAATGCCATTGACAATGAATGGAGAATTGATGTCATATGCGACGCGTTGTGGGCTTGTAGATCGGCTATTTTCAGCAAGCGTAAAATCAGTCATTACGACGGTATCAAGGCCCGCCAAAATACATTTTAGCCGACTAAATAAACTGTAGATTTTAGTCGACTATAATCTTATGATATTCAGTCAACTAAAACTAGACTAACACTAAGACAGTCCGGGTGACATAAAATGTAGCCTGGGGTCCACCTGGGATCCGCCGGGAGAATCTAGACGCAGCTGCGCGACATGAGACTAACTAATTAGAGCGACACAGAGAGAGAGAGAGAGGAGTATGTGCATGTGTGTGTTTATGTGTGTGCGTCAATTTAACAAAGGTGCAGACGATCAGAAATCAGCAGAGAGAGAGATCGACGTTTGCGCTACTCTATGCCGAATTGAAGTGGACTCTTTCTTTTCTCCCTGGAAATAAAAACGTCTGGGTTTCCGAGGCTACATAAAATGTGGCCAAAACTAATTGAAAACTATTCTAAGAGACTACGACCCAAAACCAACACTGAACGGCACCCATTTTGAGAAGCCAAGAGACACTCCTACCTCCTCCTCCTCCTCCACCTCCTCCTCCTCTCTTGCTCCTCCTCCCGTCCTGCTCGCCCTCCTTGTCCCTCTTGTCCTCCGTCCCTCCACCTCCACCTAGGGCATTCACTTCTAGTCACTTTTTCTAGTTGACTAGTTGCCTAGTTTACTAGTCGACTAGTCAACTAGTTGTTTAACCCATTCTGACCTGAGATCAGATTCATACGAGGTTTCCACGGGACACACACTGGTCTGATTAACCCATTCTGACCTGAGATCAGATTCTAAAAATGTCAGTCGTTCTTCGAATTTTTCAAAAATAGCAGACCTACAAGCTCGTATCGCGCCACTCGGTGGCGCGATATGAGCTTGTAGATCTGCTATTTTTCAATAGGTAAAGCATAACATGATGCTAACACCAAAATGGGTGCCCGGTCAGAATGGGTTAAAGGGGCATTCGACTCATTTTCAACATTTTACTAATATACATTATAGAGCTGTTGTGTGGAAATAATACAAAAGTCCCCCCATTCTGTGTTTCCTAGAACTGTAAATATGGAAAAAAAAACATTGACATGGTGAAACACATCGTGATGACATCATCAAGATGTGTTTCACCATGTCAATGATTTTCTTCAGACCTCCAGTTCTAGGAAAGACAGAATGGGGGGACTTTTATTTATTTATTTCAGCTGAAAATGAGTGGAATGCCCCTTTAACTACCTATTGTGTAAAAAAACGAAGAAACAAAAACACTTTTTTTAAATAGATATTTACAAAAATGTGTACATTGGTTGACTATAATTATAATCTATGATCTTGAGGCCTACCAAAAAACAAACATCTTCTTATCAACTAGTCAACTAGTACCAACAAGGTTAACTAGTGGATTTACTAGTCGACTAGTCGAATAGCCGACTAGTTGAATAGTCGACTAGTAAATCCACTCGTCGACTATTCAACTAGTCGACTGTTGAATAGTAGAGTTGAATAATGGAGTTGAATATTCGTTTATAGTAGGCTGCCCAATTCTTCTCCATACTTTTGCTTTCACAGAATCTACTGCTGTTGGTCACAATTTGTTTTAACCTTCGGTTGTCCTTAAATAAATATTAAATTGGAAAATAAGGACGACGCCTTGGACTCTCTCTTCCTAATGAATTGCTTGGTCTACTCCTGTATTATTCACACTACAGTCGACTAGTTGCTTAATGCCCATTCTGACCTGAGATCAGATTCATATAGAGGTTTCCACTGGACACACACTGGTCTGATTAACCCATTCTGACCTGAGATCAGATTCTAAAAATGTCAGTCGTTCTTCGATTTTTCAAAAATAGCAGACCTACAAGCTCGTAGCGCGCCACTCGGTGGCGCGCTATGAGCTTGTAGATCTGCTATTTTTCAATAGCTAAAGCATAACATGATGCTGACACCAAAATGGGTTCCCGTTCAGAATGGGTTAATGCCCTACCTCCTCCTCCTCCTCCTCCTCCGCCTCCTGAGGAGGTCATGAACTGTCCCGGCTGAGGCTGGACGGGCATCTTGTCGGGCGGGGCGGCGCCCCCGGCCCCCGCCAGCTCCAGCGTGGTCATCTGGGCGATGTACTCCTGGTAGGCGCTGCGGTACTCGTCCTGCTGCCGGTTGGTCAGCTGGCAGATGTCGTTGGACGACTCCTGGGAGTTCAGGCTGCTCATGCTGGCCGTGCGCGCCGGGCCCACCTGGACCACCCAGACGCGCACACGCACGCACACGCGCACACGCACACACACACACACACACACACACACACACACACACACACACACACTTTCATTTTTCATCCCACAATTTTTTTTTCTCCAGAATTCTTTGAAGGGGAGAGGGGAAGCATAATGCTTATCGAGTCCTATATACCCCTGGCTCATTTAGCAAAGAATGGAAATAAATGAATAAAGATTACAGACAGCTTGTATAGATCAGCTATTTACAGCATGCAACCAAGTGTAAAATATGACTCGTGTCTTTTACTTATACTTTTTAGGAAATTGTCGATATATTTAGCCATGGTTTTTAGTCAACGTAGCTTAAGTTTCCATTTAGTTTTTTGTCGACGCAAATCAACACAGTGTCTCGGAGAGCGTGGGAGCAGAGTGTACTCTCAGAGGATGGGATCAGAGTACTCTCAGAGGATGGGATCAGAGTATACTCACGGTCCACTGCATGTTGCCGTGGCAGCGCGAGGGGGCCTCGTCCAGCCCCACGTTGCTGAGCTCCTCGAAGCTCAGGTTGAAGCTGTACATGTCCTGATTGGCCGCTCCTCCCGCCAGGGGCGGAGCCGAGGCGCGCCTCCCCGGCCCCTCCCCTCCACCTCCTCCTCCCCCTCCCCCTCCTCCGCCTCCTAGCCCGGCGTGAGCGGCCACGCTGCTGCCGTGCTCACTGGGGGCCTCCTCGTGCAGAAGCTGGCTCTCCATCATGCGCATGTCCAGCACCTGTGCAACGACACGACGTTATTATGAAACACCTGCTAACGACACGTTATATGAAACACCTGCGCTAACGACACGACGTTATATGAAACACCTGCTAACGACACAACGTTATATGAAACACCTGCGCAACAACACGTTATATGAAACACTTGCACTAACGACACGACGTTATATGAAACACCTGCTAACGACACAACGTTATATGAAACACCTGCGCTAACGTCACAAAGTTATATGAAACACCTGCGCGACGACACGACGTTATTATGAAACACCTGCGCGACGACACGACGTTATTATGAAACACCTGCGCGACGACACGACGTTATTATGAAACACCTGCGCAACGACACGACGTTATTATGAAACACCTGCGCGACGGCACGACATTATTATGAAACACCTGCGCAATGACAAGACATTATTATGAAACACCTGCGCGACGACACATTATTATGAAACACCTGCGCAATGACACATTATTATGAAACACCTGCGCAATGACACATTATTATGAAACACCTGCGCAATGACAAGACATTATTATGAAACACCTGCGCGACGACACATTATTATGAAACACCTGCGCAATGACACATTATTATGAAACACCTGCGCAATGACACATTATTATGAAACACCTGCGCAATGACACATTATTATGAAACACCTGCGCAATGACAAGACATTATTATGAAACACCTGCGCAATGACACATTATTATGAAACACCTGCGCAATGACAAGACATTATTATGAAACACCTGCGCAATGACAAGACATTATTATGAAACACCTGCGCAATGACACATTATTATGAAACACCTGCGCAATGACAAGACATTATTATGAAACACCTGCGCAATGACACATTATTATGAAACACCTGCGCAATGACAAGACATTATTATGAAACACCTGCGCAATGACACATTATTATGAAACACCTGCGCAATGACACATTATTATGAAACACCTGCGCGACACCACGACGTTATTATGAAACACCTGCGCGACGACACGACGTTATATGAAACACCTGCGCGATGACACGACGTTATATGAAACACCTGCGCGACGACACGACGTTATATGAAACACCTGCGCAACAACCAGTGGTGGCAAAAAGTACTCAATTGTTTTACTTAAGTAAAAGTATACCAATACTGCAATGTAGAACTATACTCCGTTACAAGTAAAAGTACGGAATTGAAAAAGTACAAAAGTATCGGCATCAAACTGTACTTAAAGTACTACAAGTAGAAGTACTCATATTGCAGAATGTCCCACTTCACAAGTTCAAAATGTGTACAAAGTCTATTGAAAATAGCAGATCTAAAAGCTCACAACGCGTCACGTTGCGACGCATTGTGTAGATCGGCTATTTACAAATGGCCGAAATGTATAGGGTGACAGTGATGCGGTCAGGAACGAGACGTAGTCGAGTTCCGCAAGCCAAGCATCACTGAAGTGGTTACCCTTAAAACTAAGAAAATTGCTGAAAAAACATATTTTTTTAATGACAGATGTAGCCACTACGACCACAAATGTCCCAATAAACTATAGCCTAGCCACCGACGTTGCTGCGCTCTGGGAAAACAGCAGCTGAATTCTTTGTTTTGATTAGGTGTGGAGTGGTGCTCGTTAATTTGAACCACGGCTAGAAGGCCGTTTCAACCAATCAAATTGCTTCCTCGAAACGACCTGTTGTATAATGTCACTTCGTTATGTTTGGGGCATAAGAAGTACGAACTCACCGTGGCCCTGAACAGCTGCCAGTCCCCGAAGTTCATGTTCATCTCCTTCTTCAGCTCGTCAATGTTGCACTGAGTCAGAACCCTGCCATTGACGTTAGCCTGGAAACAAGACACCGGGAAATGTTCTCACTCTGATTCCGATTGGTTGAATGCCTGATTCCGATTGGTCAATCGCCTAAATGCAGGCTGATTCAAACACATAAATGTGATGTATTCCCATGCTTTTTTGTTTAAAGGTATATTCGGTGATTTCACTCAACATTTCGTTCGGTTTCGTTTTTGGCTAGGTGGCAAAGCCTTTCATCCAATCAGAATAGAGAGCCAAAAACGGGGTTTAACTGGGGACAGGGAGGAACTCCTTATAATGGTCAGCACACTCTATAGTAGCAGAGGATTATCACAACAATATTTGATATTTGAATTAAGTGAAATCACTGAATATACCTTTAATGTAAATCGCTCTGGATTAAGAGCGTCTGCTAAAATGCCTAAATTGTAAATTGTATCAATAAAGGCATAAAAAAGCCCCCATAAAAGGCCTGGGCCGTGGCTCAACGGTCCAGGCACCTCCTTGGCTGGTAATGCAGTCTGGCAGTGTGGCCGCGGGTTCGACTCCCGATTCCGACGGCCTTTACTGCATGTCACCCCCCCCCCCCATCTCTCTCCCCATTTCCTGTCAGCCTACTGTACTGTCCGTCCCTCCATAAAAAAACTATGAAATAAAGGCGAAAGCCACTAAAAAAACTATAAAAAAAATAATAAAAAAAGCCCCCGAAAAACAAATCTAAAAAAAGAAAATAAAATCACACCTGTGTGAACCGAGTGGTGCAACTCCCCTCTCTCCCCCCTCCTCTCTCTCTCTCTCTCTCTCTCTCTCTCTCTCTCTCTCTCTCTCTCTCTCTCTCTCGTAAGACGTATTATAGGAATAGATGTTATAGGGATGAAGTGAAAAAGGCGTATTGTATTTGCACTGTATATACCTTCTTTTTTTTTCCTTTTTTTTTTTTTATCCCACGATTTTGTAACCCATGTTTTCTTTTCACCCAGTGCCAATTATCTAATGTAATCCTGGGCGCTACACTTCCTCTGCCAACCTGGGGGGGCAGCGGACTGACCTCATGCCTCCTTCTATGCATGAGGAGTCCAAGCTGCTTCTTTTCACCTGACAGAGGGGAATTTCCCCAGCCGGACGTAGCGCGTGGAAGGGACACGTTATTCCGACCAGTTCCTTTCCCCTCCATCAGGCGCCCCGGCTGGCCAGGGGGAGGTCTGTATATGTAAGTGTATATACCTTCTTGACGGTGGCGAGGTACGCCGTCACCATGCCCTGGTCGATGCCCTCCAGCTGGCGCACGCGCTCGCAGACCGCCTCCGTGCTCATGGTGCTCAGCAGGATGGCAGGGGTGGCGGACACCACCGAGGCGGAGCCCTGTGGAACGCCGCGGGAAAGGACATATTATCGCACAGGTTCAAATACATCCACACCACACCACACCACAGCACTGCATTGCACCGCACCACAGCACAGCACTGCACTAGTGCACTGTCCGTACATACGCGACACACGCACGCACGCACGCATGCACCAAGGTTATGACAGTCAACCCATTTAGACCTGAGGGGGGCGCATTTGTGTCGCCTCATAGCTTGAGCGGGGGGAAACCCCTTTTGGTGGTTACATGCATTATGTTATAATTTAGCTATTGAAAAATAGCAGATCTACAAGCTCATAGCGCGCCACTCGGTGGCGCGCTATGACCTTGTATAGGTCTGCTATTTTTGAAAAATCTTTAAAATGTGCCTCAAATCTTTCCGAAATTTGTCATGATTTAGAAAAATTTCGACGTCAGGCCTGAATGGGTTAAAGCACTTTAACCGTAACTTTTTAAACGCTCACTGTTGAAAAAATAGAAGATCTACAAGCTCAATTTAAAAATCTCCTGAGTGCCACGCTATACGAGCTTGTAGATCTGCTATTTTTTTTTATTTATCGTAAAGATGTGTGCAAATCTTTGGATATACAGTATATGTTATTCTTTCACGGTTAACTCAAATGGCTTCGGCTTTGCTTTTTTTAACGAGGGGGTCCGCGGCCAAATACAGATAATTCTGTGGGTTCTTGACATGAAAACGTTTGAGCACCACTGATACGTTTTCTTTCCAGAAATCTGTCTGGGTTTGGAAGACATTTTGTAGAATCTGGTCTGAGGGCTTAATGGTTTAACTAAAACTAATGAAATAACAACACTGAAATTGACAAAACATTTTTGTTTAACTGAACTAAAAATGTAAAAAGGTTTATCTATGTAAAGGTGTGTGAATGTGAGTGAATGGGTGAATGTAATGCACAGGTGTATGTATGCATGTGTGAATGGGTGAATGCAATGCACAATCTATGTAAAGGTGTGTGAGTGTGTGTGTGTGTGTGTGTGTGTGTGTGTGTGTGTGTGTGTGTGTGTGTGTGTGTGTGTGTGTGTGTGTGTGTGTGTGAATGGGTGAATGTAATGCACAATCTATGTAAAGCGCTTCAGATAAAAGCACTATAAAAATGCAGTCTACAAAACTAACTGAAATCATGTACAAAATGCCCCTAGTTTTCATTATTTTGTGGATGGTTGGCGGTTCATCTGTAACTGAATACATTTTGTTATCTTTTGTTATGGTTTTATCACACCATACTATTCAGTCCTGCACCTAACCCAAATTATCTATTTCAAAAATAAAAACGACTCAGCAAATGTGCCCTTAAAACGAATAAAAAACGAACTGAATTTGATATATTTTTTAACGGACTAAAACGAAGCTAAAAAAATCCAAAACAATTATAACCTTGGCAGTTGGCACGCACACACACACACACGCACGTGCACACACACACACACACACACACACACACACACACACACACACACACGCACATGCACACGCACGTGCACACACGCACACACACGATGCAGGAGGGTTCAACTAGTCCAGTCACGTCAACGCTGCGTTATTTGTACGAATGGATGGAGTAATGGAGTATGATATGAACATGTACATACAGGCGTGCGGGAAGTCATTAGAAGACAAGGGTTGTTGTCATTGCAGGTAATTGACAATAAGTCGAGTCACGGCCCCTTGGCCTGGCCTGCAGGGCCTATGCTGTGTATATATGGTGTACTGCCCTGTGTGTGTTTCATAAGATGAAAAACAAAACAAATAGTGTTGTCTCCTGACTTTCTTTTCTTCTTTCTAATGATTTGATCGGCCCAAAACATTGTGTTCATTGTCATGATTTGTCACGATCCGAGTTGGCTTTGTCCGCGGCGTAACCGTCTTTAAATAAATGATATTAGAAGTGCCGATGGGAGAATGCATTGGGGTTTCATTTCCTGGGCCACTCGCTTTTCTGAAAGGGGGCGGGACTGCGGCGCTCTATAGCTTAGCATAGTTGTCCCAAGGTGCATGCTGGGATATGTAGTCATGTTAGCCATGGGGTTACTTCAGAACACAGTGTGGGGGGGGGGGGGGGGGGAAGGGGGGCAGCATGAGCGACAACAAGCCAAGTGTTAGGGTCAAAGGTCGGAGAGGTTCCAATACCTGCTTCCTTTTCAAAGAGGACACCTTATACTGCATGGGCGGACGGACAGACAGACAGACAGACAGACAGACAGACAGACAGACAGACAGACAGACAGACAGACAGACAGACAGACAGACAGACAGACAGACAGACAGACGGACAGACAGACAGACAGACAGACAGGTGAGGGAAATGGACAGAGCAGTTCTGCGTCAGGATAGAAAGGACCCGTGTAACGAGAGAGAGAGAGAGTGAGAGAGAGAGAGAGAGAGAGAGAGAGGTGGAGTGACCGCTGAAGAACACAGGAGGATATAATGGAGGTGAGAAGAAACTAGCGTATTTTTAACAAGAGCAGAAGAAGAAGAAGAAGAAGAAGAAGAAGACGACGACGAAAAGGAGCATGCCTTTTCATTTTGAACAGCTAGAAGAGCGAGTGTGTGTGTGTGTGTGTGTATGTGTGTGTGTGTGTGTGTGTGTGTGTGCGTCTGTGTGTGACCAAAGTGTTGGACTGACGGTCAGTTGGACGGACGGACGGACAGACAGACGGACGGAGTCAGACATCGCCATCCTCACAGCCTGACGTTAACACCCCGAGCGTCATAAACGGAGTTCTCCGTCCCATCAAATAGTAAACGCACAGCGCTCAAGGACCGGAGATTAATAAAAGGACGGATAATTTTTTTTATATCAAAACCGACCGCACCGCTCCACAGGCTGGCAGCGTCTGTTGGGCAACATTCGACGTCATTTCCAGGTTGGGACGTCATCCAAAATGCCCCCCCCCCTGCCCCCCCATTTTAGCAGGATCCGATCGAAAATCTTAAAACGTGAATATAACTCTTGATCTAAATAATTCCGTCCAATTCTAATCAAAGATTATGTGTTAGATGCGGTCCCGTCGCTATGGTCGCGTTAGAATTAAGCAATAAGCCACTCGAGGCCCCAGCTTACCGGGTATTTTACACTGGCTGCGGGGTAGAAGACCCTCGGCTGCGCCTCGGGTCTTCCTACGCCCCCAGCCAGTGTAAAATACCCGGTAAGCTGGGGCCTCGAGTGGCTTATTGCTTTTCTAAAACGGTTACAAACATATGTACCATATTAACCTAATAAAACTATTGAATTCACAAAAGTAGCTACGCTTTGCGCTACCAGAGCGAGCCACATAACTTCCTTGTTGTGCTCGGCAAGTAGGCTATGTGACGGGTGAATAGCGCTTGATGTTTTTACGGGGCTGCCTGGAGCCAAACATCCACAGTCATTATGAGCCGGGCGGTGCTTAGACGCCCGCACGGCATGTGTTTGTAAATCAATCAAGCGCTCTCCTTCCCCAGTTCAGCTACAAGGCTGCAAGATGATAGGATTGAAGGAGTGGGTTATCGGTGAAATTTACACCGGTCACGTGATGGTAACCAGCCAATCAGAATGAAGTATTGGGACTACCCGTTTTAGAATTAATCATATACCTCCCGTGGTTGTCGATGATCGCCTCGGGGGGGTGTTTTGGCTACTTCAGCTACATCTGGGATAGCGCCTGGTGCCTCGCTGAATGTGCTCCGTAGCTGCATATCGCTGGACGCTCTGATTTAATGGTCCTATAAATACCCCCCGGGCGTTCGTGGTGTTACGTTTTAACGGGGCTAAACAACTTAAAGCTGCTATAAAGCAATAATATGTCCAAATTTGAATGACCTTCTTTTCTTTTTTTTTCCTTCTTGGTGTTCAGACAGCCAGCAATGGGTAGAACGCTCCCAAAATAATGTGACTCATCTTTAGGGGCCGCAATTTTGCATTCAAAGATTTTCCTAGAAGATTTGTCACAGGTCGATTTGCCTGTCTGCTTCCAGATTGGTTAGTCATTGCGACCGGGTTTTTTTCCCCGACCAATGACAAAGCTTCTAGGAACATCTTTGAATGCATATTGCGGCCCCTATAGGTGTGTCACAGAGACTATACATTTTATACCAAAAATAAATAAAAAGTAATTAAAATTTGGACATACAGTATTATTGCTTATAGCAGCTTTAACCCATTCTGAACGGGAACCCATTTTGGTGTTATAGCATTATGTTATGCTTTAGCTATTGAAAAATAGCAGATCTACAAGCTCATAGCGCGCCACCGAGTGGCGCGCTATGAGCTTGTAGGTCTGCTATTTTTGAAAAATCGACTGACATTTTTAGAATCTGATCTCCGGTCAGAATGGGTTCATCATGACCAGTGTGTGTCCAGTGGAAAACCTCGTATGAATCTGATCTCAGGTCAGAATGGGTTAAAGGACGTCGTCGCACTTATTGAAGGGTGACTTCTCTGACCTCTTCCGGGCGGTTATGGAAAGAGCACGTTAACAAGAACGTGATTAACTAATAGATTATGTCACGAGGAAGTCTTAAAGGGTTTTTGATGTAAAAAAAAATTGCACCCAAAAAAAAAAAACCTTAACTTTTAACATTCAGTAGATTTTCTGTGGTCTGGGGTTTTCTGGCTTACAAGCTCACAATACGTCGCAACGCGACACATTGTGTTAAAATCCTGAATATTTTTTTGGCTATTTTTCAATTGGATTCCTGAATTTGATTTAAAATGCCTTTAATTACATTTATGTTAACTTTATAAACTAAATACAAATACATTGAACTCAATAAAAAATATAATAACATTTTAGTACTACTCATGAAGCTACTAATTTAGACCGAAGTAATTCAAGTGGGTCATGTTTGCAAAATCAATAATATATCAGTATTCTGATATTGACCTGAGGGCCATTCTGAACGGGAACCCATTTTGGTGTTAGCGTCATGTTATGCTTTAGCTATTGAAAAATAGCAGATCTACAAGCTCATAGCACGCCACCGAGCTTGTAGGTCTGCTATTTTTGAAAAATCGAAGAACGACTGACATTTTTAGAATCTGATCTCAGGTCAGAATGGGTTAATCAGACCAGTGTGTGTCCAGTGGAAACCTCGTATGAATCTGATCTCAGGTCAGAATGGGTTACGTGAAGGTGGTGGCCGCATGTGGCCCCCGGGGCCGCCATTTGCCCATGTATAATGATTCTATGTTATAATATTCTACGTTCCGACACCCTCCCCCCCCCCCCCCCCCCCCCCGGTGTACTTACGAGTCCACCCCCTGCATGGCAGACCTTACTATTACTTACTATTTTTCAATAGCTAAAGACTATACATTTTATACCAAAAATAAATAAAAAGTAATTAAAATTTGGACATACAGTATTATTGCTTATAGCAGCTTTAACCCATTCTGAACGGGAACCCATTTTGGTGTTATAGCATTATGTTATGCTTTAGCTATTGAAAAATAGCAGATCTACAAGCTCATAGCGCGCCACCGAGTGGCGCGCTATGAGCTTGTAGGTCTGCTATTTTTGAAAAATCGACTGACATTTTTAGAATCTGATCTCCGGTCAGAATGGGTTCATCATGACCAGTGTGTGTCCAGTGGAAAACCTCGTATGAATCTGATCTCAGGTCAGAATGGGTTAAAGGACGTCGTCGCACTTATTGAAGGGTGACTTCTCTGACCTCTTCCGGGCGGTTATGGAAAGAGCACGTTAACAAGAACGTGATTAACTAATAGATTATGTCACGAGGAAGTCTTAAAGGGTTTTTGATGTAAAAAAAAATTGCACCCAAAAAAAAAAAACCTTAACTTTTAACATTCAGTAGATTTTCTGTGGTCTGGGGTTTTCTGGCTTACAAGCTCACAATACGTCGCAACGCGACACATTGTGTTAAAATCCTGAATATTTTTTTGGCTATTTTTCAATTGGATTCCTGAATTTGATTTAAAATGCCTTTAATTACATTTATGTTAACTTTATAAACTAAATACAAATACATTGAACTCAATAAAAAATATAATAACATTTTAGTACTACTCATGAAGCTACTAATTTAGACCGAAGTAATTCAAGTGGGTCATGTTTGCAAAATCAATAATATATCAGTATTCTGATATTGACCTGAGGGCCATTCTGAACGGGAACCCATTTTGGTGTTAGCGTCATGTTATGCTTTAGCTATTGAAAAATAGCAGATCTACAAGCTCATAGCACGCCACCGAGCTTGTAGGTCTGCTATTTTTGAAAAATCGAAGAACGACTGACATTTTTAGAATCTGATCTCAGGTCAGAATGGGTTAATCAGACCAGTGTGTGTCCAGTGGAAACCTCGTATGAATCTGATCTCAGGTCAGAATGGGTTACGTGAAGGTGGTGGCCGCATGTGGCCCCCGGGGCCGCCATTTGCCCATGTATAATGATTCTATGTTATAATATTCTACGTTCCGACACCCTCCCCCCCCCCCCCCCCCCCCCCCGGTGTACTTACGAGTCCACCCCCTGCATGGTCCCTGAGGGGCCCCTGGCCCCTGGCCCCTAGGAGGCGCTGTTGTGGTGGTGGTGGAGCGTGGTGGTGGAGGAGGTGGTGGTGAGGAGGAAGAGGAGGAGGAAGAGGAGGGTAGGAGGTCATGTAGGAGGGCCGTGGCAGGTGGTACACATGTTGAGGGAAGTATGGCTGAGGTGGAGGGGGGGGGGGGGGTGGGAAAAAATATAAAACACATTTAAAGATGGATGGATGGATGGATGGATGGGTGGATGGGTGGATGGATGGGTGGATGGGTGGATGGATGGATGGATGGATGGATGGGTGGATGGGTGGGTGGATGGATGGGTGGATGGATGGATGGATGGATGGATGGATGGATGGATGGGTGGATGGGTGGGTGGATGGGTGGGTGGATGGATGGATGGGTGGATGGATGGATGGGTGGGTGGATGGGTGGGTGGATGGATGGATGGGTGGATGGATGGATGGGTGGGTGGATGGGTGGGTGGATGGGTGGGTGGATGATGGATGGATGGATGGGTGGATGATGGATGGGTGGATGGATGGGTGGGTGGATGGGTGGATGGATGGGTGGGTGGGTGGATGGATGGATGGATGGATGGGTGGATGGATGCATGTATGATGGATGGATGGATGGATGGGTGGATGGGTGGATGGGTGGATGGATGGATGGATAAAATGAGACTGAATTAAATAAAATGATACTGAATTAATGCATAGCATTGGCTTCATGGACATCATCGCTGTTGAGCAGAACAGTGTATGAAAAGAAATCACACCCCCGTGTAAACTGAGTGGTGCAACCTCTCTCTCTCTCTCTCTCTCATTAGCAGGCAACAGTGCAGCACTAATACTATCTCTCTCTCTCTGTTTCTGGCAAACAGCGCCCCTACTGGTACTCAGTCATACTCCTGCTCATTAATCCATTTAGATCCGAGTTAAAAACATTCACTTTGAAAGAATATAATATTAAAAGATTTGCGCCACACTTTTACGACGTTTCAAAAATGGCAGACCTTACTATTACTTACTATTTTTCAATAGCTAAAGTAGAGCAGAATGCTTAAAACACCAAAAGGGGTTCCCCGCCCAAAATGGGTTAATACATACATAGGTGAACACATGGGTGTACACACGGACATTGCTGTTCCTTGGAGTGGTTGCACCACTCAAAAAATAAAGAAAACATTAAAAAGTCTCCGTAATAGAGCACCCGAAGTCTGGCGTCAATATCACTAGAGGGCGCTAAGTCCACTGGTTCATGTGCTTTTTATTCCCCATGGGGGGATTTTAGATCGCCTCATATAATAACTGTTTGAAAAGTTTAGAGAAAACACTAATGTTACTGCTGCTCAATTACTGTAGTTACATTTTGACTAGAAACAGGCGGTATCATACAGTATAATGAGTGACTGACTGTCGTAAACGATACAGAGACACCTCTCCGATAATATCGCCCAGACCACAATTCTTATATGAGACGAATTTAAGATGACCCCATGATATTCTCCAGAGAGAAAAAAAGACTTCCATGAACCAGGGGGATGAGCGAGGGACGTCAGGACTTCGGCGCTCTATGTGAGGAAAGCTTTATGCGACGTGTTTGCGAGCTTGTTGATCTGCTTATCTTCTGCGAAAGCTATAGGGAATACACTAGCACGGAGCCCTGGGGGTCTCCAGTCGTTTTTTTATTTTCATCCCACGATTTTGTAACCCATTTTTCACCCCTGTTGTCAATTATCTAATGTGATCCTGGGCTCTATACACACCCTCCGCCAACCTGGGGAGAGCAACGGACTTGAACTCATGCTTCCTTGTTTCCCTAGTTGGACGTAGAGCGTGGAAGGAACACGTTATTCCAACCAGTTCCTTTCCCCTCCATCAGGCTCCCCGGCTGGCCAGGGGTAGGCAGTTTAGAGACCAGGATTACTGCATTGTTTTTTGTGAGGTATACCTACCCTAGAGGACAAGGGGAGAACATACAAACTCCACACAGAAAGGCCTTTTCGACGACCCAAAAACTACCCCATGATATAGCCTATTTACTTTATTATCAATGCTGAAGATGTGTACTGTGCAGTGTGTACTGTACTGTGGAGCTAGCTATCAAATGTAGTAGACGGATCATGAGTTGTTTAGTGTTGTATTGTTGTGTTGAATGAATGTTGTATGTGAATGTATAGTAATAATATGGAAGAAATGTTTTAATGATGATATGTTTAAAGGACAACTTTAGTTTTTTTCAACCAAGGTTCATGTTTTAGGTTGTTATCAGAGAAAGTAAAAGATGAGTCTTCATTTTTTTTCATTTGCTGCTTTCTTTCGTTTTAGGGATTTTAGCTCTTTTTGACAGGGGGGTGGGGGCATTCGAGCATGGGGCAAAATATGTATTTTTTTACAACATTTTATGGTGATTTATTTTTGTATTATTTACTATAGTCCTAATAAACCCCAGGAAATTACATCTGGCCACAGCAGATCTTATACTGTGTGTATAGGCTCAATATGTTTGTCAGTTTGTCACATTCAATAGATCCTGTGATCTTTTGTGGCCAGATGTAATTTCTTGGGGTTTATTAGGACTATAGTAAATAATAAAAAAATGAATCGCCATAATATTTTGTAAAAAAATACATATTTAGCCCCATGCTCGAATGCCCCCGCCCCCCTGTCAAAAACAGCTAAAATCCCCAAAACAAAAGAAAGCAGCAAATGAAAGAAAATTAACACTCACCTTTTACTTACTCTAATAACAAAAAAAACTAAAGTTGTCCATTAAGACCCCAGGAAGAATAGCTGCTGTGACTCACCGTAAGCTAATGGGGGATCTAATAAATAAATCAATTCAATCTGTAATGAAGACTGAAGGTTTCTGCCCGACAGCGAGGATACGAAATGACGACGTGACATGACGAAATAAAGGCATCCGTCGAAACAAACGATCCAACAGATAATGTCAAAAACGCAACAATGCGATGACGCGAGACGTCGCGGCACTGTTGTTGACACCATTCATCGGGACCTATGTTCCCTCGGGTCCGCGTCAATATGCCGACGGTCCGATCGACAACCTACCTCAAACCCTCACCCTAACCCTAACCTCCCCCGGGGCAGACACCTAAACCTAACCACCCACCCTCTCCCGACCCCCTGCAGCGCACCTCGGACCAATGCTCCTTCTGAGGGAACATAGGGCTGAGGGAACATAGGTATGACCCCCATTCATCATTCCTCAAGCGTCTGACTTGGAAGTCAGAAAGTCCGACTTTTACAAAACTCATGTTAACATTTTCTGGTGTGAAATCTGGAATTCTGGAACCCCAGTGCATGTTATCAATTCCTTGTCATGTCAACAACAGTTGCAAGGGGGTCACGAACGCACGCGCACACACAGGAAACATCAAGCGAAACTAAATCAAACGGGAGCACATGTAGCACAGACAGACTGAAAACATCACCCAGCTAATTAAAGCGTTTGGCAAGATCATGAAACAAACAAACCGCTGGGAACTAAAACGAACATTTGAGGCCGTGTTTTCTTGCACGTGAGGATCGACCCACACAACACAGTTCCCTATATACCGACTGCCGTCTGTCTGTCTGTCTGTCTGTCTGTCTGTCTGTCTGTCCGCCCGTCTGTCTGTCCGTCCAATGGAGAGCGACTGAACCTTGGGGGCGAAGGCCATTGCTTGGTCCGCATACGTCACCGTTTCCCAAACAGTTGGTCTAAAACTCTAGTGAGGCTCTCCCAACGTTCGAGGCGCTCGGGCCCTAGTGGAGCGGGGGGGGGGGGGGGGGGGACTGCAGGCGGACCCCGTGGAGTTATGTATATGACAAGGAAAAACCCCGTGGGAACCTCTGGAGTGAAGCGTGGAAATACAGTAGCCCTCTTCATTGTCAAATTAAAGTTGCCCACACACCTGCCCTATAGGGTGCCACCACGTCGCTCTGAGATAAAAAACTGAAAACTTCCCAGAAGAACTCACTCACTCACTCACCCGGTTATAGTAGGGGTGCTGTGGCCCCGCCAGGCCGCTGTAGTAGCTGCTGTGGGTCTGCGGGGGGCCCCCGCCCGGGGGGCCGTTGAAGGGGCCCCCCGTGAAGGAGGCGGAGGGCGACAGGGCAGACACCTGGCTGTACACCGAGGTGGGCCGAAGCTGCTGCTGCAGGGAGGTGGGCCCGTCCTGCAGCCCCCCCGGGGGGTAGGAGGTCATCTGCTCCCGGGCCGCGCGCACGTCTGAGAGAATAATAATAATAATAATAGCTTGATTCCTTAAATACAGTGGCAATTATTATTACCCAGGTGCAATGGCATTTATTTTTCCTTTTCTTATTTTTTTTATTATTATTGTATTGTATTGTATTGTATTGTATTGTATTGTATTGTATTGTATTGTATTGTATTGTATTGTATTGTATTTCTGTAAAGATTTCATTGTGTAATGTATTTATTATTTTCTTGTCTAGTTTTGTTTCATTTGTTGTCTTAATTGTTACTGAAAAAGCAATACAATTTTGAATCATAAAAAAATTAAAAAATAGCTTGAATTTATATAGCGCCTTTCATGAAAGCCGCTATAAGCAATAATATGTCAACATTTTAATTACCTTTTTATTTTGCCATATAACCCATTTAGGCCTGACGTCGAAATTTAAAAAAAAAAGTATTCTAAATTCTGACAGTCTTCTGAAATAACTGTTGCTGTATCAGTGGTGCTCAATATTTCATGCATGTCAAGGACCCCAAAAATGATATGAAATTGGCTAACGACCCCCATCTGAAAATATGTTGTTCCAGGAACCCCCCCCCCAGAAGCAAAGATTTGAGTTCAAAATGTTCGCTCTGAAAGAATATATAATCAAAGATTTGCGCCGCATCACCATTTTTCAAAAATAGCAGATCTACAAGCTCATAGCACGGCACCGAGTGCCGCACTATGAGCTTGTAGATCTAAAGTGGGTTAACCCACTGGTTTAACCCATTTTGTGGGCGGGAACCCCTTTTGGTGTTTATTTTTGAAAAATCTTTGAAAATATATTGTTTCACAGCGAACGTTTTAAACTCAAATCTTTGCTTCTGGGGGAGGTCCCTGGAATAAAGCAATAGGCCACAAGAGGTCTCAGGTTACTGTGGATTTTACCATGGCTGAGAGGCTGAGAGGTGAGAGCTGGGACCTCGCATGGTTTATTGCTTTTCTAAAACGGTTACAAACATATAGCAATATTAACCTAATGAAACTATTACATTCACAAAAGTTTTTGCGCCCACCAGAGTGAGCCACATCACTGCCTTGTTTTGCTCAGCAAGTAGGCTACTGTATGTGCCTGGAGAATAGCGCTTGATGTCTTTACAGGGCTGCCTGTCATATGAGTGCGGGCGGTGCTTAGACGCAATCAAGTGCTCCCCTTCCCCAGTACAGCCACAAGGCTGCAGGATGATACAAAGTGATTGAAGGTGTGGATTATCGGTGAGATCACGTGACGGCAACCAGCCAATCAGAATCAAGTATTGGGACTAATTGTTTTAGAACAACATATTTTCAAATGGGGGTCGGCCGGCCAATTACATATAATCTGGTGGGTCCTTGAACTTGACATGAAAAAGTTTAAGAACGAACTGACATAGAAACATGGGGGGTTTTTTTCCAAGAAAACTTTCAGGATTTAGAAGACTTTTTGTAGAATGGTCCTCGGGTCTAAATGGGTTTTTAACCATAGACTGTAAAAAATATGGACAAAGCGTTCCCCGGGTCTAACATGGACGTAAAATGAAGCCTGAAATCCCTTGCACTGTAAGTCGCCATCTTTCAAGATCCGTTTGAGCCCAGTTTGGCCATTGGCTGGCCCAGACAACGAGGCGGGACTTCCCCCCTTCTTCTTCGTTGGTTTTTATTTTGACTCGAGTGGGTGGGGGATCCCGTTCATGAACTGTAACGGTAGCCACGCCCCTCAGAACATGCGCGACTTTATGGTAATTTTTTTTATAAATGGGGCCATCATTTTCCAAAAAGAATATTATGACATTAGAAATGAGACTTTAAACTAGTGACTGGAAGCGAAAAGTATTCATGACCATGTTTATTAAGGTAATACAGTCTAGGTGAAGTTGGGCCCAAATACATGGACTTCTATGGGGCTATGGGTTTTTTTGAGCCCAATGATAGCGCCACAACAGGCCATTATATGAACTTTCATTTCCTTAGTGGCTTCACAAAATATCCGTCTGACTGCCCCCCTGGTTTTAACGTATATATATATATATATATACCTGCGATGATCTCTCGTAGCTTGGGGTCCAGGTTGACGGTGCAGGGCAGGAAGGTCTTGATGTCGCGCGCCGCCAGGATGGGCGTGCGCGACGAGAGGAACACCTCGAAGCTCCGCACGTCCCCGTCGATCTCCAGCAGAGGCTCCACGTCCTTGGTGGTCGGGATGTTCTTGGTGATCCTGCAGTATACACAACATGCACACAACGGAGGAAAAAACGCTGGACATGAATTCATCTCACAATTAACCCATTCTGACCTGAGATCAGATTCATACGAGGTTTCCACTGGACACACACTGGTCTGATTAACCCATTCTGACCTGAGATCAGATTCTAAAAAATGTCAGTCGTTCTTCGATTTTTCGAAAATAGCAGACCTACAAGCTCGTAGCGCGCCACTCGGTGGCGCGCTACGAGCTTGTAGATCTGCTATTTTTCAATAGCTAAAGCATAACATGATGCCAACACCAAAAGGGGTTCCCGTTCAGAATGGGTTAACTAGGAATGCACCGAAAGCAAGGGACATTCTTGGCCGAAACCGAATACCTAATATAGGACATAACAGTTGGCCGAAATCCGAACAGTCAAATATTATAGAGCACCGAAGTCTGACGTCAATATCGGTAGAGGGCGCAAATCCACAGGTTTGTGTACTTTTAGTTTGCATTATAATCCCCATAGGGGGATTTTAGATCGCCTCATATTAAGAACTGTGTTTGAAAAAGAATCATGTCACCCCGGCCACTTCACTCATATGGATATTAAGAATCAACTGACTGAGAGAAAATGCTAATGTTACTGCTACTGAATTAGTTACATTTTCGCTAGAAGCAGACTGTGTCATATATGAGTGACTGACTGTTGCAAACGATACAGAGACACCTCCCCTGACAATAATGCCGAGACAGCTTGTTTATTTTTGGACCACAACACTTATATTAAAACGATTTTAAGATCACCCCATGTTATTCTCCATAGAGAATTGACTTCCGCAAACCAGGGGAATCGATATCTCCAAAACCAATTGACATTGGTTTGTCAATTTGAAGCTAAGATTCCCTTAGAGGCAAAATATATCAAAACGGGGGTGAAAAATCCAATGGCAGTCCCTCAGTCAAATTTAGTCACATAATTATGTAGACGAGCAAATTAGCTAACCAATCACAGGCAACAGGCATTCTGATTGGCCAGTATGAGATGATACATGGTGATGTACGATGATAAGAGTGCCCCTCACTTCACACAGGTGTGATTAAAATGAAAAAATGAGTTAATAGCTCAGGCAGACTCTTCACATACTAGAGCAAGTCAAATGGGACGAACCGAGCCGAATATACATTCATGTCTGAACGCACCTTTAGAAACGGTCAAAGATATATATGACCTAAGTCTAGCCTTTACATGGAGTTCCACATGCGGTGACATCACTGTGACAGTGTTCTAAACGGGTCTACTTCTAGAGAAAGCAAAACTAAGTGGACAATACGTTCTCCAACAGCTAGCTGAGAGAGGAAATACTGGCCCAGTTTGGATCCACCGAGTGCTGACTAAAATGGCCGCCCAGGTCTCCTTTTCAGAGGAGCACTTCTCTTGTGCCGTGTGCCGCGACATATTTAGAGACCCCGTACTGCTGACGTGCAGCCACAGCTTCTGCAAAGCCTGCCTGCGGGAATGGTGGACGCAGAAGAGGACAAACGAATGTCCGCTTTGCAAGAAAATCAACAAGAGGAAGTATCCGCCTTGCAACCTGGTTCTGAAGAACCTGTGCGAGACCTTCACGCAGGAGAAACGTCGCAAGACGGATCCCGAGGAGGGAGCCGAGGAATTACTGAAGCTCTTGCGGAGGAAACTGAAGGTTTTCACTAAAGTCAAAACAATCTGCGACCAAACGGCGGAGCACGTCAAGGTCCAGGCGCAGAACACGGAGAGGAAGATCAAGGAACAGTTCGAGAAGCTTCATCGGTTCCTGCGAGAGGACGAGGAGGCCAGGATCGCCGCGCTGAGGGAGGAACAGAAGCAGAAGAGCCAGACGATGAAGGAGAAGATCGAGGTTCTGAACGGAGACATATCGACTCTTTCGCACAAGATCAACGACGTAGAGGAGGAGCTGAGAGCCGAACACACGTCGGCGTCATTCCTGCGGCACTGCGAGGACACGGCGGAAACGGTCCAGCTCACCCTGCAGGACCCACAGCCGCTCTCGGAGGCCATGATAGACGACGTCAAACACCTGGGAAACCTGGCCTTCAGAGTCTGGGACAGGATGAAGGACGTCGTCTCCTACACCCCCGTCATCCTGGACCCCAACACGGCGCACCCGGGACTCGTCCTCTCCGACGGCCTGACCGGCGTGACTAGGCGCGGCGAGCGGAGGCTGCAGCGGCTCCCCGACAACCCGGAGCGCTTCGAGTACCCGTACGTCCTGGGCTCCGAGGGCTTCGGCCCGGGGTCCCCGCGCCACAGCTGGGACGTGGAGGTCGGCGACAACGCCGACTGGGGCGTCGGCGTGCTGGCCGAGTCGTTCCGGCGGAAAGGGAAAGGCGGCGGCGGGAAAGTCTGGAGCGTGAACCTGTACGGCGGCAAGTACACGGCGTACACGCCGGGCTCGTTCACCGACCTGCCGGTGAGGCGGAAGCCCCGGAGGATCCGGGTGACGCTGGACTGGAGCGGAGGGAGGCTGTCCTTCTCCGACCCGGACGCCCGCGGCGACGGCGACGACGCGCACATACACACCTTCGCCGCCGGGTTCACCGAGAGGGTCTTTCCCAACGTGTACAACGGCGACGCCACTCTCCCCCTGAAGGTGGCGCCGAGGAGGATTATTACTAGCGTGACGACGAGAGAGGACGATGGCGACGACCGCCGCGACGGAGATAAGGATGACGAAGGCGATGAAGCGGACGATGATGAGGAAGAAGACGATTCTGATGATTATGATTATGTTGATGATGAAGATTATGATTATTATGTTGATGAAGATAATGGTGATGATGATGATGATGATGATGATGATGATGATGATGATGATGATGATGAAGATGATGATTAACTCACCCCGTTGCCACTGACGCCTAAGGACGCCTTTTTTTAATATCAATTAATTGAGGTGCTCAGCTGTGTCCAGATTCCCTGCGTAACAAACGCTCCGGTTTTCATTTCCGGGGGGAAAAAAATGAAATATCCGCTGGCTTATAAGCTTGCTACGGGACAGAAGCATCTTAGAACGTAAAATATGGTTTGCTGTCTGATGTATCTAAACAATAGTATTCCAAAAGTACGTTTTGGGTGTATTATAAATGACAATCCATGTTAAATATAGTGGATTTTACTTCCTGACTCTGCGGTTTCCGGCCAAAATGAGTTCTTCACTTTACTGGCAAAAAGTTCTGCTCAAAGCCACCACTAGATGGCAGTCAATGAGTTTAAGTTGTTGACGACGATAGAGGAGATAATGTGATGGCGATGATGACTTCTTCTCACTTATTTTTGAGGGGCGCTATAGCCCCCCCCCCAACCCCTGGTTCTCGGAAGTAATGTTATAATATGGCAGCAAAGTCTATGGCTATTTTAATGTACGTTTAGAGCATCCTTCGACCTGGTAACGTCTGTTTAGGCATCGTGTCTATTTTTGTCCAACACAAATACTACGTCGTGATGCTGTACGATGGTAAGAGCGCCCCTCTCTTCACACGGGTGTGATTTATTTATTTTTGGTTCTCAAAGTCCATTGTTTCATAGTCATCAGGATGGTACGTCATGTTGTAGTCATTGTTTTGTAGTGTCATATAGCCTGTGATGAGAATATAATTTCCCTGTGGAATAACAAAGGTACACAGACGCTAAAATAGTCTCTGGAAAGCACACTCACATTTACATTTATTTTGTATTCAGAAAAACTACGTCAGCAAAACTACGCCGCTTCAAGGCTTCTTTTATTGGGAAGGTATTATTCTTCCCATTTGAGGGAAAGGAAGTTCTGGTTTGAGGGTTCCGGCCTGATGACAATAAGGCCCCTTTTCCACTAGCAAGGGGGAACCAGAACTTTCCAGAACCTGAACCTATTTTCTTTTGTTCTGGGTTTGTTTCCACAGCGCACAGCGCAGTACGGCACGGTTTCAGATGGGCTTCTCAGAACCTTTTTTCTGGCCCTGCTTTTAAGACCATCCTTTCTCTAGAAAACCAGACAATCAGAAAAGACCATGGAGAGGCTCCGTCGATTTAAACTCGTGAGCCTTTCCCAGTCCGCCTGTATACAAGTGAACTGCAGTGCGCATGCGCGAAACCGCTCTAGGATCGCTGAGGAAGGAAAGGCCAAGCAAAAAAACAACAACACAAAACAAAACAAAAATAATATCAATAAATAATCAATAATGCAGCAGCATCCGACCCGGGACCTAACTTAACCCATTTAGACCCGATTCTACAAAATGTCTTCTAAATCCTGACAGTTTTCTGGAAAAACCCCAAAGTCGTTCTCGAACATTTTCATGTCAAGGACCCCCAAAAATATATGAAATTGTCCGCCGAGCCCATCTGAAAATATGTTGTTCCAGGGAACCCCACCAGAAGCAAAGATTTGAGTTGAAAGTGTTCGTTCTGAAAGCATTATAGTTAAAGATTTGTGCCACATATGTGTGTGCGTGTGTGCCGTATTATTATTATTAATATAATAATAATCATTATTATTAATATAATTACTAGTATTATTAGTATTATTATTGTTATTATTATAAAATATATAATATTGTATATGTATTATTATATATGGGGGAAGAATGTGTTAAAAAAAGAGTGCAGTATTCATTAAAATGTCGTTTCTATGTGGACACGCCCACCAGTTCAAAAATAGCTACTGGTGCCGCGCTATGAGCTTGTAGATCTGCTATTTTTCAACAGCTAAAGCATAACATAATGCTTAAAACACCAAAAGGGGTTCCAGAAAGATTCATTGAAAACATCCGTCCTTGTCTCTCTCTCTCTCTCTCTCTCTCTGGTGACTGATATTGTCCTTCTAATGGGCGAGAAGACTTTTAGTCAACAAAAACTAAAACAATGTCAAAGTGTGTTGTCAAAATCAACACTGCTCTGCATATCTTGACGAATATGGACCTCAGATTCCTGGAAACAAGTTTCATGCAGCAAAAGTACTCACATAATAGTAAAGTATCAATATTGCAATGTAGAAATCCAAGCTAAACTATACAAAAGTAACTGTTGACTGCGAGAGGTCCATGCTTCAATGTTTATGTCTGCAGTCTGTTGCTTGGAGCATGGATTTACGGGCAAAGTAGCTTTCTGGTCTTGAGGGGCGGGTAGCCTGGCCCAGCCAGCGTGCTTTCTGGTCCAGAGGGGCTTGGAGCACTGGAGAATATTGTTTGACCGATCAGAGGCACCTCTCCCCTCCCTGGTAGAAAACCAGGTAAGCACAATGCAAGGAATGAATGCATTCGCCATGTATCTGAAGGAAGTCTGATCCAATCACTTTTAGATTTTCTCCAGTTTCATCCTGAGTTTAAGTTTTGTTGTATTCAAGATCTGATTTTAGGCATGTTTAAGCCTCCAGGAAAATCCGTGTTGAGGTTCTTAATCCACTGTTTTTCATTAAAACGTCTTTGTCCTACTGTCCAGTTGGGATTGTGTTGAAGTCCAGCGCCTTTTAGAGCTTCAATGCCGTGAGCCATGAAATGTTGAACAAACCTTGTGGTTGTCTTTTTTGCATTGTTAATATTGTATCTGTGGTGTCCCAGCCTTGTAGCTATTGTTTTACCCGTTTCTCTGACATATTGTAAACCACATTTTTCACATGTGATTAAATAAATGCAGTTCCTGGTTCTGGCTGTTATTTGTTGTTTAATCTCCAACATGCGTTTTGTAGTTCTATTTTTGACTAATTGTTTGGGTTTGAAGTATTCTGGTCCCTGGTGTGTTGATTCCTTTTAGCTTGCTGTGTACTAGATAGTCTTTAAGATTTTTCTTTTTTCTGTATGCCGATATAATTATATAATCTTTTAGAAGATCATCCGTTCGGTTCTCAAAATTCCTTTTTATTCTGTTGTTGGCTAGTCTGCTCTGTGTTGAATAACTGGTTATCAGGGCCAATTTAGGGCCCGGATCCCGCACTCTTACTTCAAAAAAGGTATTGTGAGCTCTCCGGAGGAATGTCCTAGTGTATCCTCTTAGTCTGAGAGCATTAAATAGCGTTTTACAAGCTATTTTGAAATCACTTCTTTGCGTGCAAATCCTATGGAATCTTAGTAGTTGTGATTTGACTAATCCTGTGTAGGAGTGTGCCGGGTGGAATGACGTTTTGTGTAGTAAGGCGTTGAGTGTCTGTTTCTTTAAAGAATACTTTTAAATCTAGTTTCCCGTTTGGGTTAAAGTCTGGGCCCTTGAAGATTGTTACATCAAGAAAGTCAATCCTTTCTCTGTGTGTCACATATTCTATCGTTATGGATCTATGATGGCTATTTAACACGTCAATAAATAGTAGGCCGAGGAAGTAGAAAGTCACCAATGAGCTCATCAATGAGGTCATCATCATATGGTGCAGAAGAGTTGCGACATTGAGGGGGCAGAAAACAGCCCGGTCACGTGGTTCTTGTACTCGCGCGAGCCCATATATAGACTCCAATGCATTCCGTAAACTTCCGGTTATCCCCATGCTCAATAGAAGTCTATGTAGAAGAGATTGGACTGAAGCCCCATGAAGTGAACGGAGTTTGTGTAACTCTTTGTCTTACTCTTATGGCTCTGTAAGGCTGGATGTCCACCACTCTTGTTCAAGTGCGCTGACGTCACCATGACGGCCGCTCAGAGACAGTTTATTTGCAGATAAACGGAATCAGAAAGGAAGAACGCAAACCATTTTTTTCCCGCAGCTACAGAAGGCCATATCGAGCTAGATCTTTCCTTACTCCGTGTCGGCTGAGTGTGGGAATTTAACAAGAACCAGGATTACTCACAGAAAAAAAAAGAGCAATAACACGATTCGAGTTGACACGGTCCGTGTTTTTAGCTTCCCCCCCCCCCCCCCCCCCAGAAATGGAGTCGTCTCTGTCGGAAAGCTTCTCGGGGGATTTCTCCTGCGCCGTGTGCCGCGACGTTTTCAAACACCCCGTCCTGCTGCTGTGCAGCCACAGCTTCTGCAAAGCCTGCCTGCACGAGTGGTGGACGCACAAGGACATGAGGGAGTGCCCGGTCTGCAAGAACATATCGTCCATGGACGACCCGCCCTGCAACCTGGCCCTGAAGAACCTGTGCGAGACCTTCGTCCAGGAGAAACGTCGGAAGATGGACCCCAGGGAGGCGGCCGAGGAGTCGCTCGAGCTCCTGCGGGAGAAGCTGAAGGTCTTCACCGAGGCGAAGGCGAACTGCGACCAGACGGTGGAACACATCACGGTCCAGGCCCAGAACACGGAGAGGAAGATCAGGGAACGGTTCAAGGAGCTTCACCGGTTCCTGCGGGAGGACGAGGAGGCCAGGGTTTCCTCGCTGAGGGAGGAGGAGTCCAAGAAGAGCCGGACGATGGCGGAGAAGATCGAGGGCCTGAGCCGGGAGATGTCGACCCTCTCGGGCACCATCGGAGCCATCGAGGAGGAGCTGAGGGCCGGGCGCGGCGTCACGCTGCAGAGCCACCGGGCCGCCGTGGAGCGCGTCCAGTTCTCGCTGCGCGACCCGCAGCCCGTCGCGGGGGCGCTCATCGACGAGGCCCGGCACCTGGGGAACCTGGCCCACCGCGTCTGGGACAGGATGAGGGAGGCGGCGGTCTCCTACACGCCCGTGGTGCTGGACCCCAACACGGCGCACGCGCGGCTCGTGCTCTCCGACGACCTGACGGCCGTGCGGCGCGGAGCCGTGGACCAGCGGCTGCCCAACAACCCCGAGCGCTTCGACCTCTACTGCCGCGTGCTCGCCCAGTCGGGCCTGGGCTCGGCGGGCGGGCCGCACAGCTGGGACGTGGAGGTCGGCGACAACGGCCACTGGACGGTGGGCGTGCTCGCCGACTCGCCGCAGCGCAAGGGGAAGCGCGTGGCCCAGTGCTGGAAGGTGAGCCTCTACGACGGGAAGTACGCGGCGCACGCCAAGCCCGCGGGCTCCGTCGCCGCCATCCAGGTGAAGGCCAGGCCCCGGCGGGTGCGCGTGCAGCTGGACTGGAGCCGCGGCAGGCTGACGTTCTGGGACCCGGACGCCGGCGCCCTCCTGCACGCCTTCCAGCACACGTTCACCGACGCGCTCTTCCCGTACGTGCACAACGGCGACGACGCGCTCCCGCTCAAGCTGCTGCCGCGGAGGATAAGCGTGGTCAGGGAGGAGGACCACGACCACGCCGCCAGGGGAGGGGCTTCTTCTTCTTCCGCGAATAGGCACGCGTCGTCTGCATCATCGTCGGGCCGGTCCCTTCAGGCTTCCCGGCCGTTCAGGCCTTGAGGTGTTTTACTCCCGCCGCATGGCGTGTCCGTCGCTGTGTGTCCGTACGCCGGGTGGGGGGGGGGGGGGGGGGGGGGGGGGCGCCGGGGAAGGGGGGGGGTGTCTCGTCCAATGGCAAAGTTTAGGTTTTGATAATATTACCCAATTAGTGAATGTCAAGTCTCAAAGGTTGTCCTCAGACTATGTATACTTGGTATAGGTCACTGGTTTACTGATTTACTGATTCCGCGGCTTAGTTCATATTCCGTGGAGATTAATTGATTTAACCTAACATGATCAGTTATCAAGCAAATGTTTTATTTTGTTTTAATAATCAAGTAAGATATTTTATTAAATAGATAATTAATTGTAATTAGGGATGGGTCATACTAATCAAATATGTTAATAATAGTTTTTGAGGATATTATTATTATTATTATTATAATTATTAATGTTTTAATTATTTGTTTTGGTTGCAAAGGTTATTGTCATTCAAACCCTCCCCACAGTAACTACAATTTAGAGGATACCTAATGTGTGGGTGTAATATTTATTATTTTCTGCTTCAGCATTGTCATTGTCAGGACACAGATTCAGTTTCAGTAGGAACCATTTACACAGATTCAGTTTCAAGTCGGACCAGATATTAGGAGGGACCTTATGTGCCACACTAACTATAGTCCCCCAGCCCTGTGAAGAAAGTGTCCTCACTCCTCAGACCCCTCACCATAAATGCTTATTATAGTACCTATTAACTAAAAGTAAGACACGCAATCGCGGGAAGCGAACGCAGCTGTGTGTGTGTGTGTTTTGTGTGTGATACAGCTGTGCCCTCTGGTGGCGGGCATGTGGTGTTACAGCGTGACAGACAGACAGACATGTTCTGCTAGGTCTCATAGTTAGTGCTCACTGCATTCGCAACTACCTAGCCTACTGGTACCTACTGGTACTGATAAGTAACGTTGTCATGTGTTTCGGACGCTCCGCGACACGCCCCGGTCTTTCCTCCCGGAAATGTCCCCATTGAAAATTCCCCGGGAAGAAAAACAGGGTCGACAATTCCACAGACGTTCTAGTATTCTGCGGGCGTTCTAGTATCCCACGGATGGTCGAGAAATCCCTGGGAAATTCCGCGATCGCAGAATCCTATGGGGACTAATTAGGAGTCCATTGAAACAGTGGATCTCGGGAACTTTAGCATATGAAAAACATGGACAAAACATGAGGGGACAAAGCATTTTGCTGAATCCACAGCATGTGAGTATATAATCTGCAGATACTGCGTGAGCATTGAAGCTGTCAATACCCTAAACTGGCCAAAAAGCTCGAACCAGCTCACTGGCCTTGTGGTTAGTTAGACTAGCAGGGGTACCCACCTTTTTTTTTACTTGAGAACTACTTTTAAAATGACCAGCTCAACAAGATCTACCCACCATTGCTGAAAATAGTTTCAATATGTACCTGAGGGTGCTTTAGAATAGTGGGCGCTGGCATTACATATAAGACAAATGCACTTGGAATGGGAAATAGAGCGGGAGAAATGGGAATAGGTCGGGTTTTTTTGAGTGGTGTTGTTCCTATGTCCTAATGTGACTATGTCCGTTTATTTAGAGTACCATTAGGGGCAAACGTGGCGCTGTTGTGCCAGAAAGAGAGAGAGTGTTGCACTGTTGCCTGCTAATGAGAGAGAGAGAGAGAGGGGGAGCACCACTCAGTTCACACAGGTGTGATATTTTGTATTTAATTTAATAATGCTACCAATGTTTGTGCACATGCAGCAATATTGCATTGAGGATTTGAGCTTGAGAGGCCCCTTTTTGATGTCAATCAATCAAGTGGCAGATGCCACAAATATTGAATTGAAATGTTCTTTCGGGGCATGTCATGTGATCTACTGGTAGATCGTGATCTACAGTACCTTCTGGGCACCCCTGAGTTAGAGTGTCCGTCCTGAAAGTCGGAGGTCGGGGTTCGATCGGTCATACAAAAGACTGTAAAAAATGGGACCCAATTGCCTCCCTGCTTGGCACTCAGCATCAATGGGTTTGATTGGGGGGGTCGAATCAACTAATGACCCCTCACTTCACATGGGTGCGATTTTCTTTTATTTGCATGAATCAGTGCTATTGAACACCCTTTACGTCTGCGTGTTCTTTTGACAATATTGAAGTCCATTGGAGCCTCAAACTGTCCGCTAAAGCAGCTAACTCCACCAGCTCTCATCCTACTATAAATGTGCCACGTCTCTGCGTATGTATGTGCGTACGTACTTGTGTGTATACGGTTGTAATGCAAGTAACTCGAGAACCGTTTCACCCACGACTTCACATTCGACAAACGTGTTCCACAGTCCACACCCCCACAGGGAGTGCAGTGCCCGGTATCGAGTCGGTCGGACCCACGGTTCTCCAGAACCACCACAAAAGGCTCTGGTCAGGCTCTGCCAGTGGGCCTAATGAGGCCAACTCCTTTCACCTGGGCCAGGCTCTGCCAGTGGGCCTAATGAGGCCAACTCCTTTCACCTGGGCCAGGCTCTGCCAGTGGGCCTATAATGAGGCCAACTCCTTTCACCTGTGCAATTTACAGCCTCTGCCTCAGCCAACTGAGGCTCAACCAATCAGGCTCTGCGAGTGGGCCGAATTGATTGCCAAGTACACTTTTCAGTTTGCAGTCTTCACACACAGATCTCCATGTGGGACACCGTCTGACAGTTAAAACGGGTGCTATGACAACGTATATCATTAAGTTGCATTGTTCCCAAGTAGGCCCAGCAGTGGCCGCGACTGTGACGGGCACTTACGGGTCTAGTGGAAGCAATTGACAGTGTTTAAAGTCACAACACCAACTTCCATGGGGCAGTATTGCTTTTGTTTTCAAAATAAAAAGGTTTTTTCACATTTCCTGAAAAATGAACATTTTGAAGATTCTTCCAGACACAGAGCTATATAACTCAACGGTGTGACCTCCCCCGCCCCCCCTTTTTTGTTCATTTCAGATGAAAGTAGAGAATCATAGCTATGAATTAAGTTTACAGTGTAAAATTGTAAAAACAAAACCATTATTGCAAGAGCAATAATTAAATGACGTATTACTTTTTAGTTAATTTTACAAAAAATGCTCAAATAGAACAAATTACATTATCCTAGATCTAAATTAATGTAAACACACTTCTCACAGAGACTGATTAGGCTACTAATGATTGACAGGTGCAGCAGCTTTGGGAGTGTGCCTGAAGATGTCCAACACAGTTCTGGAGAGAGTGACTCGGGTGCTTGTCCAGCGCAGACAGGAAATTATACGTTCTCCTCAGACATTCATATTTTGCTAAAGTGTATAATGAGCTCTGTATCTGGTTAATTGCGGGAGTATGCAGGAGTCCCACTGATTTTATCTTGACCGCCCGTGCCCGCACGCAGGTATTTAAATACCGCCCGTGCCATCAACAATTACGTTGGGTCCCGCTGGCTTCCCCGTTACAGCCCTTGAGTGTGATCCATAATTCCATATTATATAAATACCATCAAACATGTTTGAAAATGATGGGAGGGTTCAGATTGGACATTTGAGCACTCATAGATCAGGGGAAAGAATGCGCACTGTGTGAAAACTCCTTTAGTGTAATTTCTAACAAGAAAAAAAACAACAACCTCCGGTATGACGGGTCCCGAAGAAATGTCCGGGCGGGAATTTGCGTGCCCTGTACCCGGGAGGCCCGTGATCCCGGGATCCCGGCATTAAACCCTAATGGTCGCACCTCGTGACATCACGCCTCCATATTTGGTCATGCCCCGTGACATGCCTCTACATCTCATTACATCATGGAGACCCTTAGCCCTGTAAAACCCGGATTAATTTCTAACTTTCAACCTTACTACTACTTTTTACTACTAGGACTTTCCAGAGGAAATAATGTAAAAAAATATATATATATTTTTTTTTTTGCACATTTTATGCACATTTATAATAATTAATAAAATAATCTAGACATTCTAATGATCACAAAAAAAACATATATTACTGTTATTTTACTTTTATTAGGGTTAAAGGTCATATGTTCAAAATTGTTAACAATTGCCAAGTCCAGAGATTTTTGATTTGTGTGAATTTCAGCCTCTGTGGGGGGTACTGTATTTATTATCTGCCTATAATGGAGCCGGCCAGCAACTCTACATCTGACCTCAAACCCTTAGATCTCCATATATGGAGCTGTCCTGTTCTGACATTCCATATGTTGATCTGACCTCATCAAACCCTGCACACTCTAGACACGCTCCATATATGGCCAGTACAGAATGCATTCCACTAACCCTTACCCGTTGTGAGATATTGCCTCCACCCCCCTCCTTGTGGCCGTGGGGGGTACTGCGCCCTGGGTGCGTTTTCGCATTTTTAATTCACTAATACATTCATTATTAATTTATAATTTGTTAAATTGGAAAAAGGGCTTCGTTAATGTGATGATGATGATATGATATGTTGATCTTTGGGGCGGAAGTTGCGAGATCTTAGCGGAAGTATCGCCCAAATTAAATGACGTTGATTGCTTTACAAACCAGTAAGACGCGTTAACGCGGGAAGCGAACGCAGCTGTTGTGGCAGTCTGACACACAGACACACACACACACACACACACACACACACACACACACACACACACACACACAGTCCTTTTTTCAAATTATTTTGCGTGCATGTTTATTTTGTGTGTGTGATACAGCTGCGCCCTCTGGTGGCGGGCGGGTGGTGTAACAGCGGGACAGACAGACACACACACACACACACACACACACAGACAGACAGACAGAGAGGCAGACAGACATGATCTGCAGGGTCTCATAGTTAGTGCTCATTGCGTTCGCAATCAGTTTACATTCTCAGCAAATGATTGCGATTGGTCGGCGGAAAAAGAAAAAAAAAATAGGCAGACATTTGACCTATAAATTTCTCCTTTCATTGTCAAAATGGCAAAACATTGTTGCGAACGCAGTGAGCACTTACTATGAGACCTAGCAGATCATGTCTGTCTGTGTGTCTGTCTGTCTGTCTGTCTGTCTGTCCCGCTATCCAAAGATGGAGTGTGTTGCATCAGCAATCACTCAGCTCCATATATGGGCACAAAAGGGGCCAGGTCCACATATACAGTAACAGCGGGACAGACACACAGACAGACAGACAGACAGACATGATCTGCAGGGTCTCAGCTGCGTTCGCTTCCCGCGTTTGCACGTCTTACTGGTATAATAATTATTGTTCTGACCGTTCGTAGATGGTTTTGAGCGTGGCGCCCTCGGGCACGGCGTCGTTCTCCTCCAGGTAGAGGATGAGCCAGGACGTGCGGTAGGGCCACTGCTCCGTCAGGTTGATCCACGACGCCAGGCGGTCCCAGTTGAAGCTGATCTGGTTGGCCCTCAGCAGGCGCCCTGCGTGGTTACAGTAAAAAAGAGAAAAACGTCAGAACCAAAGTTCTTCCTGCTCGGTCTATACCCAGAGGGACAGAAGATAAGGCGTAATGAACAAATATGTATAGATATATGTCTTTTACAAGCTAAGAGAATGATAGCATTGACCTGGAAGAGATCAGACAAACCAAGTATTACACAGTGGTTCAGGGAACTGTCTATATGTTTACCTTTGGAAAAGATTGCATATATTCTCAAGGACAAACAAGAACTGTTTCAGGAGGTGTGGGGCTGTTTTATTAGATACATAAAGAACAATACATTGTCACACTTAATGGATGGAGCTGAAGAGGAGTAGTGCTGTTGTTGTTGTTGTTTTTTTGTTGTTGTTTTTTGGTTATTGTTTTGCTTTCTTTATATTAGTAATTGTATTGTCTTGTAATGTTCATTGTTGTTTTCTGTATGTGTGTATTGTCATTTGTGTGTACAAAAGGAAAATAAATACATTGTTTAAAAAAAAAAGAGAAAAACGTGAAGATCCCTCATGTTTCTCACCGGTCTTTCCCCCCGTTATGATACGACACCCCCCCCCCCCCCAAACCCAGAGAAACGAACGCGTTTCGGCATGTATATATATAGGCTTTCCTCTGCGTTTCTTCAAACCGATCGGCCTGTGTGTCCTGAAACACGCTCGTTTATCTCTAGGTGGACTGCAGCTGCTGCATGTGTCGTCATGACATAAAGAAACTCATGCTTTGTACAAGGGAGTGCAGATATTCTCCTTATTGCATTGATCTTCAAGCATCTGAACCCATCAGCAGCGGCGTGCACGGATAGACACCAGGGGGTGCTAGAGCACCCCCCTGCCCTTTTGGCAATGTGCCCATTGAAAAAATAATCACACCCATGTGAAGTGAGGGTCTTTTCATCGTACATCATCATCTCATACTGGCCAATCAGAATGCCTGTTGCCTGTGATTGGTTAGCTGATTTGCGTGTTTACATAGTGTGGTTTCTGCATTTTTTGGATGTGCAAAATTGCAAATACAGTGAGCCCCACCTGTAGTTACGTGTCATACAAGCCTTCTTCAAACTGGTGAATGTGGATATTGGAAAATTTGGAAATATTATTTTTGGAAAAGTAATGCCACCACAACACCTGTATAGGGAGTACCAAAATAAGCTTGAGGTGGCGTCAACATATGTGTCACACTGTCACTGGTAGCGGCCGCCATTCTTCTGGGATTGTCTGGTTTGTTTACTTTGAGCGACTATCCTGTGTGCTTGTATACGTTCTTTTTTTTTGGTGAAAACAATGGGTTTCAAAATGGTGGGATAAAACCGGGAAAGAAGGAGGCGCGTCGACTGACCCGTGACGGAGACGATGTTGAGCAGCCTCCGCATGGTCTGAGGGCTGATGTCGCTGAACCAGTCCTCCGTCACCAGCAGCTTGGTCAGGTCGAAGCTCATCTGCCTGGTCACCGTGCGCTGCATCTGCCGACGCCGGTACGTGTCCTGTACGGGTCAGACGGGCAGGCAGGCAGACAGACAGACAAGGCAGACAGACAGACAGACAACTTTATTAACACAAATCCGCAAAATAAGCAGCGAAGAAGGGTCACTTCTGCCTGACGAGCCAGAAGTGATGTAGTCCGGATCTGTAGTGTGCGTAGGCCTATACACTACATATCTGTAGTGTGCATAAGCCTATTCACTACATTTCTTTAGTGTGCGTAGGCCTACAGATCTGTAGTGTGCGTAGGCCGCCTATACACTACAGATCCGGACTACATCACTTCCGGGCTCCATGAGCGAAACAGTTCTAGGATCGCTGAAGAAGGAAAGGCCAAACATATATATATGTATATGGAATTACACAGCGATCTCGTTTGATATCATTAAAAGGGACCTGAAGACGTGTATAAACACGGTTTGATTAGAAAAGACGTGTATACACGTCGGTAGCATAGCCAGTGTTAAAGCACCAACAGTAAAACAAAGTAGGCCTGTACTCATTTTGCAGTACGTCTCATTTCAAGTTTTAAAATGTCTAAAAATCTTTAGAAAATAGTAGATGTGACGCATTGTGAGCTTGTAGAACGGCTAGTTTCAAATGGCCTGAAATGGTTAATGTATGTTTTGTAATAACGCACGCCATGCCACGCACACACGCACGCAGGCACACACGCACGCACGCACGCACGCACACACACACGCACACTTACCCTGCGGTTCAGTGTGGACTTGCTGCCAAACTTGGTCAGCTCTCCAAGGCTGTGCTGGGACAGTTTCCTGTCTAACTCCTCGTGCCAGCCTGCAGACAGACAGACAGACGGATCCATTTAATTAGAGTATGTGTGTGTGTGTGTGTGTGTGTGTATGTGTGTGTGTGTGTGTGTGTGTGTGTGTGTGTGTGTGTGAGAGACGCCTTTATCCAAGGTGCTTTACATAGTGCATTTCATTCACCCGTTCACACACCGATTGCGGCGGAAACCATGCGAGGCACCAATCAGCACATCATGAACAATTTGTGGTTCAGTGTCTTGCCCAAGGTCACTTTCGCCATGTGGACAGGAGGAGGAGCCGGGATTCAAACCGCCGACCCACGGATCATTGGACGACCTGCTCTACCTCCTGAGCCACAGTCGCCACAGTCAGAGGCCCCTTTTCCACCGGTTGGTTCCCAATGGGAACTGGTTCAGTTCTTTTTGGCCCATGAGCCAGAGTTCCAAAATTGGAATGTTAATCGAAGTGTGCAAAACCATACCTATATTAGATTGTTATGACCATGAGGACTTCCCCAATTGATTGAACGATTCATTGTATTACAAATTTAACATTTTTTGATAATTATGCAAATGATGCATTATGTAGGAAAATATGCAAAAATAATAGCAAATATGAAAAAGCTACTACTCTGGAAGGGTTATCATGTATGGATTTACTTGTATTGATCCTGTAAACAATTGAATATAGATCTAGTTTTTTCCACCAATTTTGGAGCTCTGGCTCATGGACTAAGGGCGCTTTCACACCGGACATGTTTGGTTCGTTTAAAACGAACCATGGTCCGCTTACCCCTTTGGTTCGGTTGGTGTGAACATGCATCCGAACTCTGGTGCGGATCAAAGAAACGAACCACGGTGTGCTAAAAAAGGCCAGACTCGGTTCGCTTCCAAACGAACCACGGTGCGGTTCGTTACTGGTCTGAATGCATTCAGACTTTATAGAGGACCAAATACAGTACGATAGCCAAAATAGCTGTCGGGCTTCGGCAGTTGTGAGGCTGCATTAATAATTAGTTATAAAAGCATGTATTTTTTACGGGGATCATCATATGACAGCTGACAGTCTGATTTTATTTTAATAGTAGACGCATGTCGAGGCGCAGCGCAAATGTAATGGCAGCGTACGAGGTTCACATGCGCAAAAATAACAGATGTATAATTATCGACACGGAATGTTGTACGGTATGGTACACGATGTAAGCTTGAGGGGGAGAGACCCATATATTTATATGGGAGAGACGCAGAGACAGAGAATTTGAAATATTTAAAATCATCCATGTCGCGCACGGCCGCACATATAGAGAAAAAGCCAATGTTAAATAAGCTATACACAGGTGGATCACAAATGATTAATTGATTACATCACTATAGCAAAAGACGTAAAACTAGGTCAACTGATCAATTAGCTGCAGCGGAGCTGTTCTGATCTTGAAGCTCAATAACCTACTAACTGACCACCTTCAAGTTTAAACCATAAGATGACATGGAAATGCCCGCCGATTTGATGCGCAGAAATAACATATATCTAATCGGGTCAAGGTGCACACATGGAAGAAAAGTCATTTTTATCTGGGATACCTTGGAGGCTGTACGTCTCCGTGAATTGTATGCATCAGCAGCAAGCACATTATTGTTCAAAACTGCTCCTGTTCATCTGTTGCTCTTATTTGGCTAATAAAATAATTAATAAGAATGAATGCAATAGCAAGTTGTTGCTGTCATGTTGCTGTTCTCTTCTCTCTCTGTGTGACTGAAGGTTGCCCCAAAAATTGTAGACAGTGATTTCCCCTCATGTTCTTTTTCCCTCATTATTTGGTTCGCTTAACATGTCCACGTGTCATTTGTTTACATATTTGGTACGCTTTACAAAGTCCAGTGTGAACACCAAACGGACCAAAATCAAAATGCAAATATTTGGTCCTTGGTCCTTGATCCGGACCTTCTAAGCGAACTTTGGGTGTGAAAGCGCCCTAAGAACCAAAAAGAACTGAACCGATTCCCATTGGGAACCAACCGGTGGAAAGGGGACCACAGTGTGTGCAAGCGTACATGTGTGTGCGTGTGTGTGTGTGTGTGTGTGTGTGTGTGCGGCAGTGGTGGGAAGTGACTAAGTACTTTTACTTAAGTACTGTACTTGAGTATTTCCAATTTCCTGTACTTTTACTTCTACTCCACTACATCTCAGAGCCAACATTTGTACTACTTTTGGAGGTTTTAATTTTGATTAGAAAACATACATTAACCACTTCAACCCTATACATTTCGGCCATTTGAAAATAGCAGATCTACAAGCTCACAATGCGCTGCAACGCGACGCATTGTGAGCTTGTAGATCTGCTATTTCCAATACATTTTGTACACATTCTGAACTTGTGAAATGGGACATTCTGCAATTTGAGTACTTTTACTATTAGTACATTTCGATGCCAATACTTTTGTACTTTTACTCAAGTACCTTTTCAATTCCGCACTTGTACTTGTAACGAAGTATAGTTCTAAATTGCGGTATTGGAATACTTTTACTTAATTAAAACAATTGAGTACTTTTTCCACCACTGGTATGAGGTCGACTAGTTTACTAGTTGACTAGTAAATACACTAGTCGACCTTGTTGGTACTAGTTGATGAGAAAAAAATAAAATAAAATATTATTTTTCATTTTTTCCCCCCCGACTAGTCGACTAGTAAACTAGGCAACTAGTCGACTAATAAACTAGGCAACTAGTAAAAATCACACCTGTGTGAACCAAGTGGCGCAACTCCCCTCTCTAAAAGCTGAATAAGTCCTAATCTACGGAGCTCTCCATGGTTTGGTCCATTAGCGCGATTTTCTGAGGTTTTTGCTGATAATCCGGTGGTCTAGATGGAAACATTGGTGCTTTCTAGAGCAAGGATGGCTATATTTTAGCTCGCTAGCATTGACGCTATCAACATCCACACACGGGTGCGGGTGCGTGGCTGCGTGCGCACACCAATGGTGCACGCGCACATGCAGGGCACTACACACACGGGTGCGGGTGCGTGCGCACACCAGTGCTCACTCGTGCTCATTGACACACATGCGCACACCACTCGTGCTCATTGACACGCATGCGCACACCACTCGTGCTCATTGACCTACACAAACAGGTACATGGACATTGCGAGCTGGTTGTAGAAGTGGTTGCACCACTTAAAAATGACTAGAAGTGAATGCCCTAGTATGCGGCAGGCTATATATATATATATATATATATACAGCGTATACCGTCGGGGTTGCCGGCGTCTCCGTTCTGCGGCGTGGCGACGCACATCTTCTTGGCGCTGCTCAGGCCGCGGCTGTTGAGGAAGACGGGCAGGTGGACGATGTTCCTCATGTAGTCGTGGCCGTTGATGTTGGAGTCGCGGAGCACGCTGTTCAGGTTCTGGTTGATGGCCTTGATGATGATGTGCGGGTCCGAGGCGAAGATGGAGATGAACGGGCCCTTGGAGAACAGCACGCGCACCTTTGGAGAGTGTGGTGGTGGGGAAAGGAGCACCGTTTTTTTAATTCGGAGGTTTCTCAAGACGGGGGGTTGTCCTATTATCCTTTTAGAGCAGGGGAGGGGGTTCTCACAACGTGGTGCCCGGGGGGGGACCCACCAGGGCCAGGGGTATACTTGAGGGAGTTCCAGGGGGGGGGGGGGGGGACCCAGCTAAATTATAATTTGTAACCAAATGGCCTAATAAATGTTGATGTTGGGGGTCCTTGACACGGAAATGATTGGGAACCACTGCTTTAGAGCAGGGGGGGGTTCTCAACGTTTTTGGCCGGGGACCCCCGGGAAATGCTTTCCCCCGATCGGGGGGTCGCCAAATTATTTTGGGGGGGGTCCCCAAATTATTTAAAAATATATATTTTTGGGGTTTTGTTTTTTTTCTGCCGCGCTAACAGCTTAAGTGAACGGTAAGCTAACATGAAGGCAGAGCGAGAACTATGGGTGCCTTAGAGGCTCACTCAAAAAAAAAAATCTGAATATTCTTCTTACGTTAAAAACGGTGGCACACTATGAGCTTGTAGATCTGCTATCGGCCGTAAATAAAGCTCATTTCGATTAGAATGGTGATATGGGATCGTTTTTGGAACACAGTTCTTAATATGACACAGTTCTAATAGATTCCCCCTATTTTGGGAATTCCATTCCAATATAAAAAATATATATATATAACGTTGTGACCTGTAGAGGGCGCTCTTGTCTCTCTCTCACCGTGTCCAGCATCTGCAGAACCTTGTCCTGTTCGCAGGAGTCCAGGCCGTCGATGATGACCGCCAGACGCGTCTGGTTCTGACTGAAGCCATCGATGGTCCTGGCCATCTGCGCCATCAACTCCACCTCACTCTTCAACACCTGGAGAGGAGAGGAGAGGGGGGGGAGGGGAGGGGGCATGGTGGTTACCGTGACATTGGTGACCTGGTGAAATATGTGACCAATCGTGTACCATCATTTGCCATGCTGGAGTGACCGCGAGCGAGTGAGGCAAGTGGCATGGATCTACAAGCTTGTAGATCAGCTATATTTTCAGCATGCAACCAAACCGACCAAAATGACTTATACTGGATCTCTTGTCCACGAGTCCCTTCCTAACGTTTCCGTCTACTTTTTTATTTGTTGACGAAATCGTCAGTACATTTACTCTTAGGCCGCAGTCACACCTTTGAGACAGCCGTCTTATCAATGTTTTATGGTTTCAGCTGTCTTGTCGTTTGCCGCATCAATGTACCACAATGCTTTGCGTAATCTGGGCGGTGCGTGCCTGCGTGGGCGGTGCGAGGACATGCGGAACCAGATCCACGTGTTGCTTGTTGTTGCTGCTGTTAGCTGCCGGTGTATCAGATTTGGATGAAATCAGATCAAAATGAAATGACATCATCCGTCGCCGTGGAAACGGCGTCTTCGGCGCAGATGTTCTAACGGCGACAGAACGCGTAGCTGTCCTCGCAAATGAAACTAGGGGCTACTAATATATACTATTCTCTGCCTATCGGGACATAACTCGGACGGCGCTGAGTCGGGTCTGGTGGCCGTCGCAACGCTCGGCACGGCGACTCGCTCGGCTAGCGCCTCGCTCGGCGGTGCCTTACGTGGCTCAAGGCCACCAGACACGGCGCGCCTCCGTCGCGAGGCGAGGCGATTTCAAGTTGATCTGCTCTCACGTTAAACCGGCTCACCGGAGACAGTAGCTTGTTGGTTGTGTGTGGTGAAAAAATTGTTTTTTGAAGAAGAAAGAGGGCTCTTGTCCTGGCGATGTTGGTGGCGAGGAGAAAGAGGGAAAGGGAGACGCGCCAGAGAGAGCTTAGCAACGACTCCATTATTTTTAATAAAGCGCATCCATTTTACCACAACACACGACTTTATTGTTACATTTCAGGCTGTTGGCCATGGGGCGCCTGGGCGCACGGCTCTCTCCTATCTGCAGTCAGACCGTTCAGCGTTACTTCAGGAGTGCTTTGGCATTGCCAGTGCCCAGTGGACACCGGTGTTAATGTTATTAAAAAAATGAGAGAAAAAAAAGGGGGGGAATCATAACATTTCATGCCCAAAATGATTGTTTGCGAGCAGTAGCATTTTCAGAAATATAAGTCATGGCTACGACTCTTTCATAATCTCCAGTCCAATGCGCACTGCCCATGCGAACTGAAAACATGTTCATTCATATTAACAGTTTTATTTTATTTTAACAACCAAATCATATGATTTTGAATCATATGAATCATATGAATCAAAATTTCTGCTGAGACAGTATTTGAAATTTTAATATAGTCGCGTAGTTTCAGCGATGAACGATGCACAGTTAAGCAGCTCAACCCTGAAACACAGCAGCAGCTCAATGACGAAGCTCCGTCTTTTTAAGCTCTTTTTAAGCCCTGTTTTTTAACCACTGCAGACAGCATATGGATTTTAAGGTTCGGATACACAGTTTTACTGATGTGCTTTTTAACTGGATTGCCGACATTCGGACTGTCAGCCCTGGCCTGTTGCTAGTTTGACACCTGCAGCTGCTAGCTGTCACAGCCGTGGCACGTTAAACAAGCGACTTTTTCAGTTTATAAGTAGCTCCGGTCCATTCTGTCAATGCAGGGTGTGCGTGTGCGTGTGTACACGATAAATATCTAGTACATTTGTATATTCACGTACAGTCGTACAAGTAAGTAGGCTACACAGCATAGGCACTCAGATCATAACACAGGGCAGAATCATATACCGGTAAGCATTAGGAGTGAAAATGCATGCACCTTGAATTATAACGTTTGTTTTAATTTTCTGTTCGGCCACGACGGGCAGGGATTATATTTTCCTGTTGAATTGCTTACTGGAACAGACCAAACTACTTTACTTAAATTAATACGAAAGTGCATAGGCTTTCCTCTTCCGTGTCTGCACTATGCAGAAAAAAAACAACAGACTCAGAGTGTGAAAAGACCGCCCAGTGCAGCGTAACAAACGGACCTTCTCTCCTATTGGTTGGCGGGTAAACCCAACCCTTTTTGTCTTGTGTCTGGTGCCGCCTTGTTCTCCAGCATGTCGCCTACAAACTGTTTTATGCCTCGTGTCTTGCCCCCCCCCCCCCATGAAACACGTTTGTCTGATGAAACCACGTGACTCCCATTAGAAATGCATTGGGAGCTGTCTTGTCTGATGGTTTTCATCAGACAACCATAAGACGGCTGTCTCAAAGGTGTGACTGCGGCCCTAGTCACCGTAGCTCCATTTTCACTTTTAGTTTCCCTTTAGTTTTTTCGTCAGTGAAAAAGGCAGTCGGCGGTGGATGAAATCAACACCGCCTCGTACATACCATTCTGAACGGGGACCCATGTTGGTGTTAGCATCACGCTATGCTTTAGCTATTGAAAAATAGCAGATCTACAAGCTCATAGCGCGCGTCACCGAGTGGCGCTCTACGAGCTTGTAGGTCTGCTATTTTTGAAAAAATCGAAGAACGACTGACATTCTTTTTAGAATCTGATCTCAGGTCAGAATGGGTTATAATCAGACCAGTGTGTGTGTGTCCAGTGGAAACCTCGTATGAATCTGATCTCAGGTCAGAATGGGATATACCGGTAAATACCTTCATGAAGCCCTCGCTCTTCAGCTTGCTCATCTTGTTGGCGGCTCCGTGCAGCCTCTTCCTCTGGGAGTTGAGCACGGAGTCGCTGACCCTCCACCACGTCCGCACGTTCAGCAGCACCGCCAGGCCCACCACGCTGGCCATGGACACCAGCACCGCGTTCACCTCCTGGTTGTCCCCGTCCACCTGCCAAAAGGGGTCATAGGTCATATATAGGGTCATAGGGTTATATATAAGGTCAGCAGCAGCAGCAACAGCACCGCCGCGTTCACCTCCTTGGTTGTCCGTCCCCCTTTCCACCTGCAGGTGCAGGGAGTTAGGGGATTGATTGGCCTCGCGTCGACTTTGAAGACGAGTCACCAGACACGGTCCTTAAACCCATTTAGACGATTCTACAAATGTCTTCTAAATGCCGACGGTGTTTGGACCCAGGAGGTGTTTTTTTTAAAACACGTTCACAGACACTGACCTTAAACACGGTCACCAGACACTGAGCCCGCTAGCATTTATTGACAAATTAAGGATCTAATTCACGACAGCATTTTTTTCCCAGTTGAGCTCCTATTTTGAAAAGCCACATTTCCAGACTTCCGGAAGTGAACATAAACTAGGAAGCGAAACGGGTCCTGGACAAGGCCTTGTTTACAAGATGGGTCTATGCCGGGGCACTGGAGGGCTCCACAGCGTCAGCTCTGTGCCGTCAAAGAAACGTTGTTTTGACCAAAAATGCCATCATCTGGGACAAGGAAAAGGATTTACAGGCGATTGAAAGAAACAGATAGAATGGGTTATTATGGCGAGGACGATCTAAGATGGGCGACCCATTGTCATGACAACAACAGGTCGCTATACCCGATACTGAAGTAAGCAGCATTATGGCTCGATCGGTCGAAAGCGCTATAAAAGCGCAATTGCCATTGATCTACGGCAATGGCGTTGAGCGTATTATTAAATAATAGGCTTCAATTGACCTCGATCTACGGCAATGGCGCGGAGGGTGTTAAACACGGTCACCATGACACTGACCTTAAACACGGCCAGCAGGGACATGCCGGTCACCAGACACAGCAGGACGAACAGGAAGATGACGAAGGACGGAATGCAACACGTCTGCTTCCACTTCTTCTTCCCTGAGGACGACGGAAGCACACGTGGACACATGGAGTCATTATCTTTTCACCTGACAGGGGGACGTTTCCCCAGTCGGACGCAGCGCGTGGAAGGAACACGTTGTTTACGACCAGTTCCTTTCCCCTCCGTCAGGCGCCCCGGCTGGCCAGGGGGAGGTAGTTTAGAGACCAGGATTACTGCATGTTTTTTGTGAGGGTACCTACCCTAGGGGACACGGGGAGAACATGTGAGGGTACCTACCCTATAGGGGACACGGGGAGAACATGTGAGGGTACCTACCCTAGGGGACACGGGGAGAACATGTGAGAGTACCTACCCTGACACGGGGAGAACATGTGAGGGTACCTACCCTGACACGGGGAGAACATGTGAGGGTACCTACCCTAGGGGACACGGGGAGAACATGTGAGGGTACCTACCCTGACACGGGGAGAACATGCAAACTCCACACAGAAAGGCCCTTCGGGGGTATATTATATGGGCACTGATGGCGCGGAGGAGAGAACGCAGCCAAATCAAGTTTGTGCGAGTGCACTCTAGGATACAACGAACCTTGCGTCTCTTCGGTCTTGAACACCCTGAAGAGCCTGGTCGCCAGGAAGCCAAACTCTCTCTCGCAGGCGTCCGACAGGGTGGCGATCATCTCCGCCATGGACGTCTCTCCTCCCACGCTGGAGAGGCGGTTGTAGTCTGTGAAGAGGAACCTGCCAGGGAGGGAGACACGGCACGGCAAATTACATCATTCACTACCTCAATGTTTCATACCAAGCAGTGGTGGAAAATAGTCGATAGTCTGTGAAGAGGAACCTGCCAGGGAGGGAGACACAGCACGGCAAATTATATCATTCACTACGGGTGCAGTACTTAGTTTAGACAGTTTTTGGTTTAGACTAGTCATTGGTTAGACCAGTCATTAGTCTTACAACTAGAACCTATCTCAAACTCTCACCCTAAACCTAACCTCCCACGGGGCAGCACACCTAAACCTAACCTTAACCCATGTCTAACCAAACCAATGACTAGTCTAAACTAAGTATGCCGTTATGCACCCCATTCACTACCTCAGTGGTTTTAAAAATGTTTTTAAAAATGTTACCAAGCAGTGGTGGAAAAAAGTACTATTGTTTTGCTTAGGTAAAATATACCACAATATATATATATATATATATACCGCAATTTAGAACTACTTCGTTACAAGTAAAAGTACGGAATTGAAAATGCACTTGAGTAAAAGTAAAAGTATTTACGGAAGTGCAATTCCGTGCTGTACCCAAATGAACGGGTAGTATATCACTGTTGATTTTTGTCGACTAAAACTAAGACGAAAAATGCTCGTCGACTACCTTTTCTCACTGATGAAAACCAAATGGAAACTAAACGAAAACTAAGCTACGACGACTAAAACTAAGACTAAATATACTGAAAATGTCGTCAACAAATAAAAACTAGACTAAAATGTTAGGAAGGGACTAGTGGACAAGAGATCCAGTGTAAGTCATTTTTACACTTGGTTGCATGCTGAAAATAGCCGATCTACAAGTGTCGACGCGCTGTGAACTCGTAGACCGGCTATTTTCAGCAAGTGTAAAAACAGTCATTACGATGCCATCAACCGCCCGCCCGCTTTAAATATTTAGTCGACTAAAACTAGACTAACAATAAAACATTCCAAGGTGAGACTAAAACAGAATGAAAACTATATTCAAGAGACTATGACTAAAACTAAAATAGAAATTTGCTGCCAAAAACAACACTGAGTGGTACTGTGTATTGGAAAACTTGACCGAACACGACTCGCTCACTGTATTACAAAATTAAGTCAAAACTTCTATAGACTGAGACTTCGGGAAACATTTTTGCTTTTATTTTATCATGCTCATAAAGTGCTCTTTGCTCAAAGTGCAGTTAAAAAAGCAAACGTTTCGGTCCTATAAGACCTTCGTCAGCGCTATATGGTCGTGTTCGGTAAAATTTTTCGAGACCACCGCTCCTGTAGTTAAGTTTGAAAGAAAAAGGGACGAAGAAAGGCACAACAGTTTCCTCAGTGCTTTTGGTACTGTGTTTTTACCTGACCGGCAGGGCTCTGGTGCTCTGCTCGGGCAGTTCGGGCGGGTTGACGAACATCAGCCGCAGCAGCAGCTCCAGGTAGCCGATGTGACGCGCCAGGCGCGTGCTAATGAGCCACGCCCAGCTCCAGCCCTCGCCCTCGCGGCGCCCGCCAAAGTACACCACCACTGTTGGGACACACACACACACACACGCACGCACGCACACACAGTACACAACCACTGTTTAAAAACTAATTAAGACCCGGGGACGATTCTACAAATGTTTTCTTTCGAAGCAAAGATTTGAGTTAAAACCGTTTACAGGGAAGGAACATAATATATTCAAAGATTTGCACACATTTTCACGATTTCTCAAAAAATAGCAGACCTACAAGCTCAAGGTATACGAGCTTGTAGATCTGCTATTTTATACATAACACCAAAAGGGGTTCCCGTCTAGAATGGGTTAACACATACACACTCAACAATTTACAATTCAGGCGACTTACAGTATTAGATACAGATTTGGGGGTTTTCTAGGCGTGTATTTACGGAAGTGCAATTCCGTGCTATACCCAAATGAACGGGTAGTATATCACTGTTGATTTTTGTCGACTAAAACTAAGACGAAAAATGCTCGTCGACTACCTTTTCTCACTGATGAAAACCAAATGGAAACTAAACGAAAACTAAGCTATGATGACTAAGACTAAATATAATGAAAATTTCGTCAACAAATTAAAACTAGACTAAAATGTTAGGAAGGGACTATAGTGGACAAGAGATCCAGTGCAAGTCATTTTACACTTGGTTGCATGCTGAAAATAGCCGATCTACAAGTGTCGACGCGCTGTGAACTTGTAGATCGGCTATTTTCAGCAAGTGTAAAAACAGTCATTATGATGCCATCACCGCCCGCCCGCTTTAAATATTTAGTCGACTAAAACTAGACTAACAATAAAACATTCCAGGTGAGACTAAAACAGAATGAAAACTATTCAAGAGACTATGAACTAAAACTAAAAACAAACTTTGCTGCCAAAAAACAACAACAACAACACTGGTGTATTATTATACCAAAGAAGAGGTAGAGTAGAGCCAGCAGGCTGAGGGAGATGGCCATGGCCAGCCGGGGGTCCACGGTGAAGCCCAGCACCAGGGCCACGGCGCCACACAGCAGCACCGACAGGAACACCACCAGCCAGCTGAACTGGAACAATGGCTCCACCTGCTGGCCGGCGAACGTCTTCATCTCATCTGGGGGGGGGGGGGGGGGGGGACACACACACGACATGACAGGAGAGTTATTAGTAAGCTGTAGCCGATTAAAAAATCACACCTGTGTGAACCAAGTGGTGCAACTCCCCTCTCTCTCTCTCTCTCTCTCTCTCTCATTAGAGACACAGCACTACCCCTCTCTCTGTTTCTGGCGCCCCCTACTGGTATAAATCAGTAACATACTCGTGCTCATTGACACACGTAAACACGTACACATACAGGTACATGGACATTGCGAGCTGGTTGTAGAAGTGGTTGCACCACTTAAAAACAACAACTGCACAGTATGTTCATGGTGGGACGTAAACGCTTTTTGGTGTTTTAAGCATTATGCTATACTTTAGTTTGAAAAATCAAGAACATGTAGTTATCAAATCTTATAGTTTCTGGGGGGGGGGGGGGTCCTTGACATGAAAATGTTTGAGAACGACCGACATAAAAACATGATTTAGAAGACATTAATCGTAGAATCGTTTCCCGAGGTCTAAATGGGTTAAAGGGGAATACCACTAATTTTCAACATTTTACTGTGTCATTATTATACCTTTTTTAAATTGATAAAAAAAAGTCCCCCCCCCATTCTGTGTTGCCTGGAACTGGAGGTCAGATGTACTTCATAATGTTACTGATTTTTTTCAGAGCTCCAGTTCAGACCTCGCTTGATTAGTTAGATAGATTATTATTATTATTATTATTGTTATTATTATTATTAACCCCTTTTGGGTTTTTATTATGTTATGCTTTATATATTGAAAAATACCAGATCTATACAAGCTCATAGCGCGCGCTACGAGCTCGTATAGGTCTGCTACTTTGGAAAAAATCGAAGAACGACTGACATAAGAGAAACATAGCTTTTTCAGAAAACTGTCAGGATTTATAGAAGACATTTTATAAGAGTCATTCCCGGGTCAAAAGAATACTGGACTACTCGCCCCGGTGCTTGCCTGTTTTTCCTCCCGGAATTTTCCCCAGTGAGGGGGATAACTTTGTAATATTATGCTATTGGCTGTTTGTATTATTTTTGGAAAAATATAAATAGATACTGCTGTGGAAAGGCTATATTATTTGACTTATATTGAACCTATAAACAATTTAGTATTATTTAGTGTAAGGTTTTGCCCCCTCAAATGGTACCTCGTCAGATAATCCCCACATATCCTACAACAACTTCTGTGAACAGACTTCACTGTAGTAGCTTTTCATAAATTATATTTGTACTTAGGCTGTTCTGCTGTCATGAAAGTTTATAGTTAGAGAAATTCAAAGTCCAGCCGTCTGCTGTCCAGCCTCTCCCACCCCTCACTGGGGAAAATTCTGGGAGGAAAACAGAAACTGGGCGAGTAGTCTTGTTACCGGTCAAAATGGGTTCATATTTGAGGTCTCTCACCCTCCAGCTTCTTCAACAGGAAGGACTTCCCGCTGCCCCACTGCGCGTACAGGCCCACGCAGATGGGCGGCTGCATGGTGGGCTCGCTCAGGATGTCCGCCAAGGCGCTGCTGTACAGGTCGTAGCCCAGCATGTCCCCGTCCGTCTCGGTGGGGGACAGGTGTCCTGCATGTGGAGAGGACACAGCACTGGTTAAAAACGTCTGTCTCGGTGGGGGACAGGTGTCCTGTGGAGAGGACACAGCACTGGTTAAAAACGTCTGTCTCGGTGGGGGACAGGTGTCCTGTGGAGAAGACACAACACTGGTTAAAAACGTCTGTCTCTGTGGGGGACAGGTGTCCTGCATGTGGAGAGGACACAGCACTGGTTAAAAACGTCTGTCTCTGTGGGGGACAGGTGTTCTGTGGAGAGGACACAGCACTGGTTAAAAACGTCTGTCTCTGTGGGGGACAGGTGTCCTGCATGTGGAGAGGACACAGCACTGGTTAAAAACGTCTGTCTCCGTGGGGGACAGGTGTCCTGCATGTGGAGAGGACACAGCACTGGTTAAAAATGTCTGTCTCTGTGGGGGACAGGTGTCCTGCATGTGGAGAGGACACAGCACTGGTTAAAAACGTCTGTCTCTGTGGGGGACAGGTGTTCTGTGGAGAGGACACAGCACTGGTTAAAAACGTCTGTCTCCGTGGGGGACAGGTGTCCTGCATGTGGAGAGGACACAACACTGGTTAAAAACGTCCGTCTCTGTGGGGGACAGGTGTCCTGCATGTGGAGAGGACACAACACTGGTTAAAAATGTCTGTCTCTGTGGGGGACAGGTGTCCTGTGGAGAAGACACAACACTGGTTAAAAACGTCCGTCTCTGTGGGGGACAGGTGTCCTGCATGTGGAGAGGACACAGCACTGGTTAAAAACGTCTGTCTCTGTGGGGGACAGGTGTTCTGTGGAGAGGACACAGCACTGGTTAAAAACGTCTGTCTCTGTGGGGGACAGGTGTCCTGCATGTGGAGAGGACACAGCACTGGTTAAAAACGTCTGTCTCTGTGGGGGACAGGTGTCCTGCATGTGGAGAGGACACAGCACTGGTTAAAAACGTCTGTCTCCGTGGGGGACAGGTGTCCTGCATGTGGAGAGGACACAGCACTGGTTAAAAACGTCTGTCTCTGTGGGGGACAGGTGTCCTGCATGTGGAGAGGACACAGCACTGGTTAAAAACGTCTGTCTCTGTGGGGGACAGGTGTCCTGCATGTGGAGAGGACACAACACTGGTTAAAAACGTCTGACATTAATGTACAGTATGTGTCATTTTGGCTCTGCTATTTGTTTTTTCTCAAGACTTTTGTGTTATTATAAAAAACGTTATGAAGGGGTAGGAATTCATAAGCATTAGCTTCTTCCTGCTCCATGTCGAACACACTTATCTATTGTCTATTGACGTATATATTTTTAAGATATTTTGTATTGTTATTGTTTTATTGTGATGTTTTATTGTATGGTGTTTGAAACAAATAAAAAGAAAGAAAGAAAGAAAGAAAGAAAGGTGTCTTGCATGTGGAGAGGACAGCACTACTTAAAAACGTCTGTCTCTGTGGGGGACAGGTGTCCTGCATGTGGAGAGGACACATCACTGGTTAAAAACGTCTGTCTCCGTGGGGGACATGTGGCCTGAGGAGAAGACACAGCACTGGTTTTAATATGTCTGTCTCTGTGGAGAGGACACAACAGTCGAGTTCCGCAAGCATCACTGAAGCGGCAATAATCACGCTAAACCACACCCTCAAGTGTAATATTGCAATTCTGACAGATGTAGTCACTACGACCACAAAATGTCCCAAGAAACTAGCTAGCCTAGCCACCGAGTTTGCTAGTGCTCTGGGAGAACAGAGCATTCTTTGTTTTGATTAGGATGGTGAACGGTGCTGGTTTGATCCACGGCTAGAAGCCGTTTCAACCAACCAGATTGCTTCCTCGAAATGACCCGTTGTAGAATTGTGCTTACGCGCTCCGAAGATCTGCGTGAGGATGCTCTTCTGGTGGCTGCAGTCGATGTTGTAGGGCGTCTCGCCGGCCTTGTTGGGACGGTACAGCAGGCGGCCATCTTTGGGGTTACGGAGGAGGAGCTCAGCCAGGCGCCGACTCCGCCCCCGGATGGCGATGTGGAGGGGCGTGTCTCCTCTCTGGACACACACGCACACGCACACGCACACGCACACACATGCACACACACAAACCCATAACCCATTAAAAGACCTGGAACGAATCTGTGTCACCGTAGCTTTTAACCGTTATTTCAAACTTTAGCTATTTTTTGGAAAATGTGTGCAAATCTTTGAATGTATATTCTTCCAAGCTCCTTGACATGAAATAGCTTGAGAACCTACTGTACTAGAAACATGGGTTTTTCCAGAAAACTGAAGTTTCAGGTCTCAGTGGTGGTCAATGGGTAACTCAAATCACGTTATGTATTCATAAACTGTCCAAATATGAGCATTGACTGGGACTATTATCACGTTATGTAAACGTTATGCTAGCAGCAGCAACCAGGGAGGCTATATTCACACTTTTCCTAGGCTGTGTGTGTGTTCCACTTCCAGTCGATTTCATTGGATATCATTGGTCATCTGACCAGTTTCATTGGATCAAATCGACAGGGAGTGGAGCACACGCAGCCTAGGAAAAGTGTGAATACATTTCGGTAAGAAACGAAGAAACACAAGTCTTACTGGACACTTGCAGTTTAGTTTTTTGGCAGCACATTTTGATTTTAGTTCTAGTCATAGTCTCTTGAATAGGTTTCATTTAGTTTTAGACCCATTTTAGTCGCCTGGAATGTTTTAGTGTTAGTCTAGTTTGAGTCATCTAAATGTCATACGTTTTTAGTCGACTAAATCGGGGTGCATACTTAGTTTAGACTAGTCATTGGTTAGACATGGGTTAAGGTTAGGTTTAGGTGTGCTGCCCCGTGGGGTTTGAGATAGGTTGTAGTTGTAGGACTAATGACTGGTCTAACCAATGACTAGTCTAAACCAAATACTGTCTAAACTAAGTACTGCACCCGACTAAATCTACATTTGATTCAGTCGACTAAAATGTGTTTTGGCGGGCCTTGATGCCGTCGTAATGGCTGATTTTACACTTCCTGAAAATAGCCGATCTACAACGCGTTGTGAGCTTGTACATCGGCTATGCAACCAAGTGTAAAATGACTTATACTGTATCTCGTCCACTAGTCCCTTCCTAACATTTTAGTCGAGTTTTTATTTGTTGACAAAATTGCCCATATATTTAGTCTTATAGTTTTAGTCACCATAGCTTAGTTTTCATTTAGTTTTCGTCTATGAAAAAAGGTGTAGTCGACGAACATTTTTCGTCATAGTTTCAAGTCGACGAAATCAACACTGGACACTTCGGGTTCTATATACGGGTGGAGTCCGACATCTCTCGGTATACTGCTCGGGTTCGGCGCGCCAGATTTCTAATAGTAGATCGGGGCCATTCGGTTCCGGGTAAAAAAAAAAATGTCACAGGGTCAGTTTGAGTACGGGTCCGTCATATAGTAGTGGTGCATAGCCCGGGTCCATTCGGTTCCGGGTACATTTTCCATGGGTGTATTTGGGTACGGGTCGGTCATATTGGAACTCGTGAAGACCTCTAATTCCAAGTAGTTCACGGCCTGGGGGGGCAGTGGCGTGCACAGATAAGACACTAGGGGGTGCTAGAGCACCCCCTACCCATTTCCCTCTGGACAAAATGTGCCCTTTAGAAAAAGTGGACCATGGTGACGTTGATCAATTATTGATAAAAAAAGCTTCTAATATATTATTTAGGCCCCAAAATCTATAAATCTCACACTATTAACCCATTTTGGGGCGGGATCCACCTCTTTTGGTGTTAGCATTATGTAATGCTTTAGCAATTGAAAAATAGCAGATCTACAAGCTCATAGCGCGCCACCAGAGTGGCACGCTACGAGCTTGTAGGTCGGCTATTTTTGAAAAATCGAAGAACGACTGACATGGAAACACAGCTTTTTCAGAAAACTGTCAGGATGTAGAAGACTGATCTAAGGTCAAAATGGGTTAAGGCAACCGGGCCGGTTCCACGCACTGCACACGGGAACCCATTTTGGTGTTAGCGTCATGTTATGCTTTAGCTATTGAAAAATAGCAGATCTACAAGCTCATAGCGAGTGGCGCGCTACGAGCTTGTACTGTAGGTCGGCTATTTTGAAAAATCGAAGAACGACTGACATTTTTAGAATCTGATCTCAGGTCAGAATGGGTTAATCAGACCAGTGTGTGTCCAGTGAAAACCTCGTATGAATCTGATCTCAGGTCAGAATGGGTTGAATGATCAATTATCAATTATCAAATCAACAAATTTGGTCCATTTTAGTCCGCGACGAGCCTGCGACCTTCGGGGTCACCACAGCGGCCACTCGGGGGTGCAACGATAATCGACTGCATAGAAATATCAATTATAATTTCAGAAATCGAAGTACATCGACATGTAAACAACACATCATGTTGTTTGACTTCGTATCGTATCGTTTTGCAATGGAAACGATCGGTATCGGATCGTTTGTTCAAATACAATGTCCATGCATTTGCCAGAGAATCACCTTTTTGTATCCATTTGTATCCACAGTAATACATGTTTCCCTTTCCACACATTTACACATATTTTACACATTTGTTAAATAGTTAACTGTATCAATATTAAATAATTGAATCGTATCGTGTCGCCATAATGAACCAATGTCGTCCATGTATGGTACCGTCGACCATGTAGCGCGATGATACGCCGTTAAAATGTATCGCTATACACCCCTACGGCACATTCCAATATGGCCGCCACCTTTTGTTTGGCCTGTAATGTCTTGAACCAGATGAGCCACAGAGGCTAACGTCGTGTCCCTTCGCCCGGTGTCTCACCTTGTCCACGGCGGACACCTTGGCTCCTTTGTCCAGCAGCAGCTCCACGATTTCGATGTTCCTCATTTTAGTGGCTTTGATCAGAGGAGTCTCTCCATCCTACAGGACGGACAGAGAGGCAGACAGACAGAGAGGCAGACAGACAGACAGAGAGGCAGAGAGGCAGAGAGGCAGACAGACAGAGAGGCAGACAGACAGACAGACAGAGAGGCAGAGAGGCAGAGAGGCAGACAGACAGAGAGGCAGACAGACAGACAGACAGAGAGGCAGAGAGACAGACAGAGAGGCAGACAGACAGAGAGACAGACAGAGAGGCAGAGAGGCAGTGAGGCAGACAGACAGACAGAGAGGCAGAGAGGCAGAGAGGCAGACAGACAGACAGACAGACAGACAGACAGACAGACAGACAGACAGACAGACAGACAGACAGACAGACAGACAGACAGACAGACAGACAGACAGACAGAGAGGCAGAGAGACAGACAGAGAGGCAGACAGACAGAGAGGCAGACAGACAGACAGAGAGGCAGAGAGGCAGGCAGACAGACAGACAGACAGACAGACAGACAGACAGACAGACAGACAGACAGACAGACAGACAGACCAAAAGGGGTATTATTTTTTTTAAGAGAAGTACTGAGAAATCCAAGGCACGATAAATAAATAAAATAGATCTGTGATTTTTTGTATTAACAATAATTAATTTAGCTTTATTCCAATGGTGACAAACCGAATAAATACTATATGAAAAGGGTTCTATTCCGCCGTGTAGGTTGGGCTGCGAGGCTGACCTTGGTACAGTTCTAAAATAAATAGATTCTATTCCGCCGTGTAGGTTGGGCTGCGAGGCTGACCTTGGTGCAGTTCTAAAATATATTGATTCTATTCCGCCGTGTAGGTTGGGCTGCGAGGCTGACCTTGGTACAGTTCTAAAAATAAATAGATTCTATTCCGCCGTGTAGGTTGGGCTGCGAGGCTGACCTTGGTACAGTTCTAAAATAAATAGATTCTATTTTGCCGTGTATAGGATGGGCTGCGAGGCTGACCTTGGTACAGTTCTAAAATAAATAGATTCTATTCCGCCGTGTAGGTTGGGCTGCGAGGCTGACCTTGGTACAGTTCTAAAAATAAATAGATTCTATTCCGCCGTGTAGGTTGGGCTGCGAGGCTGACCTTGGTACAGTTCTAAAATAAATAGATTCTATTCCGCCGTGTATAGGGTGGGCTGCGAGGCTGACCTTGGTACAGTTCTAAAATAAATAGATTCTATTCCGCCGTGTAGGTTGGGCTGCGAGGCTGACCTTGGTACAGTTCTAAAAATAAATAGATTCTATTCCGCCATGTAGGTTGGGCTGCGAGGCTGACCTTGGTACAGTTCTAAAAATAAATAGATTCTATTCCGCCGTGTAGGTTGGGCTGCGAGGCTGACCTTGGTACAGTTCTAAAATAAATAGATTTTATTCCGCCGTGTAGGGTGGGCTGCGAGGCTGACCTTGGTACAGTTCTAAAATAAATAGATTCTATTCCGCCGTGTATAGGGTGGGCTGCGAGGCTGACCTTGGTACAGTTCTAAAATAAATAGATTCTATTCCGCCGTGTATAGGTTGGGCTGCGAGGCTGACCTTGGTGCAGTTCTAAAATAAATAGATTCTATTCCGCCGTGTATAGGTTGGGCTGCGAGGCTGACCTTGGTACAGTTCTAAAAATAAATAGATTCTATTCCGCCGTGTAGGTTGGGCTGCGAGGCTGACCTTGGTACAGTTCTAAAATAAATAGATTCTATTCCGCCGTGTATAGGGTGGGCTGCGAGGCTGACCTTGGTACGGTTCTAAAAATAAATAGATTCTATTCCACCGTGTAGGGTGGGCTGCGAGGCTGACCTTGGTACAGTTCTAAAATAAATAGATTCTATTCCGCCGTGTAGGGTGGGCTGCGAGACTGACCTTGGTACAGTTCTAAAAATAAATAGATTCTATTCCACCGTGTATAGGGTGGGCTGCGAGGCTGACCTTGGTACAGTTCTAAAATAAATAGATTCTATTCCGCCGTGTAGGTTGGGCTGCGAGGCTGACCTTGGTGCAGTTCTAAAAATAAATAGATTATATTCCGCCGTGTATAGGTTGGGCTGCGAGGCTGACCTTGGTACAGTTCTAAAAATAAATAGATTCTATTCCGCCGTGTAGGTTGGGCTGCGAGGCTGACCTTGGTACAGTTCTAAAAATAAATAGATTCTATTCCGCCGTGTATAGGTTGGGCTGCGAGGCTGACCTTGGTACAGTTCTCGGTGTCGGGGTTGCACTGCAGGATGTCTCGCACCATGGTGGCGTTTCCCTTCTCCACCGCCCAGTACAGAGCTGTCTTACTCTCCTGTGTGGGACACACGCACGCACGTACACACGCACACACACGCACACACGCACACAGTCTTATTTTATTACTGTCAGTATTATTAGGGGTCGACTTCGAGCCCAAAGGGCGTAGAGTAGAGCCCTTTTGTTTCCGTTGAAGATTCCGCCATTTCAGCAGATCTTGGCATAGTTCTGAGCTATATCGTTCTTCACGAAATTGGGGCAACGTGGTGTAGAGGGTCATGAGAATCCGAAACCGAAGCTCGTACAAATTAGTCAAAAGGCCCTTTTTCTTCCGGCCACGTCAAAGAATGTCGTGGCCTTTGGCATTAAACCACCTTGAAATCAGGCTCATTTATATATAGTATAGGATTAGTATTAACCCATTTTGGGGGCGGGAACCCCCCTTCTGGTGTTTTAAGCATTATATGTTATGCTTTAGCTGTTGAAAAATAGCAGATCTATACAAGCTCATAACACGGCACCGAGTGCCGCGCTATACGAGCTTGTATAGGTCTGCTTTTTTTGAAAAATCGTGAAATGTGAACCCAAATGCTTGAATATTATTCTTTCAGAGCGAACGTTTTCAACTCAAATATTTGCTTCTAGGGGGTCTCCCTCTGAACAACATACTTTGAGATGGCGGTCCGTGTGGCCCGATAGAGATAATTCCGGGGGTCGTTCAGAAAACCGTCAGGATTGAGAAGACATTTTGTGTAGAATCGTCCTCGGGTCAAAATGAGGTTAACCCATTCTGACCTGAGATCAGATTCATATACGAGGTTTACACTGGACACACACTGGTCTGATTGACCTATTCTGACCTGAGATCAGATTATAAAAATGTCACAGTCGTTTTTTTCAAAAATAGCAGACCTACAAGCTCGTAGCGCGCCACTCGGTGGCGCGCTATGAGCTTGTAGATCTGCTATTTTTTCAATAGCTAAAGCATAACATGATGCTGACACCAAAATGGGTTCCCGGTCAGAATGGGTTAAGAGCGGAGACGACAGCTCCCTCTGGTGGCCCGTTCGTTCGTTCTCTCACCTGTCCTCGGATGTCGATGTCGGCGTACTTATGAAGCAGAGCTCTGACGATCTCCACGTGGCCTCCTCTCACCGCCCCTATCAGCACCGTGTCCCCGCTCTGTCGCGCGCACGCACACACGCACGGACACACACACACACACACACACACACACACACACACACACACACACACACGCACACACACACGCACGATCAGAATGCAGCAGGCTTGTGTGACGTAGTGCTTTTGTGTTTTGTCATGGGCATTGTTGTGAAGTTGATGAAAGTGTAAGTGAATAAAGTCATTGACCTTCAAAACGCAGACAGCATAATGCGATGCGAAAAAACGCGTCGTGAGCTCGTAGATGTGCCGTGTTCAAAATGTTTCCATCACTATAGCTGGAATATATGGCTTATGTGGTATAATCAGCATAATCGACTTGATTAAACTATTTTGCAGCCTTAGTTAGTGGCAGGTATGAATTCTGTTACCCTTTGAGGTATGTTGATGTACGTTCTCTATCGTGTTCGAGACTGGCTCTCCACTACATATTATTCAATATGTACGGGAACTGACCCCACGGGGCAGTGTACATGGATATCTCTTTAAGACACATCATCTACGGTGGCCCTGCTCAGATGCCAATCAGCGGGCTACTTAAGCCCCATCTGTGCAGAGCCACTTCGATCTTTTGATTTCCACGAGACAGACGTTACTAGGTTATCTCAGCAGTTGGAAACGCATCAGAAAAAATATATTAGAACAGCTGCGTGGCACACAGTCCACTCGCCTTGCTTAGGTGAGAAGAGAGCCGGTCGTCCTGACGACTCCTCTCTGGGCGCCGCGTAGCTCCACATTCCACAACAACAACGACAACAACAGCAAACAAGCTGAGTGCCGAGTCCGTCTTGCGGAGGAAGCCTCAGTTTGTCCGTGCGACCGCTCCTTGGTGAAACCTGCTCGTTGGGGGAAACCTTGGAGACGGCGTTCGGTCCGTGCGTCCAACCCTTGGTGAAACCTGCTCGTTGGGGGAAACCTTGGGTCGGCGTTCGGGTGGCCACTGGCCAGAGGGTCCAAGTGTGAAGCCAACCACGTTGGTAGATCGTTGGCTCCCTGGCTGCAGAAGCGCTGGGACCCAGAGCGAAACCGACCTCGTCGGTGAACCTCCGGTGGACCATCGCGGGCCGCGGCTGTATAGTATACAGTGTATACCGGCCAGACCGCACAGAGGGGAAAACAATAACAAACCCCCGACTTCCGCGTTGACGTCACACGTCGGCGTGGGGGGAGGGAGCGCTAGTGAATACACTCTGTCACCCTCACTCGTCGTGTAGGCTGGTTGCCAGGTTGTCTACAATATAAGTGGGTTTATACACACTTATAGATATATAGGTATAGATGGTATACTGTGATACACATCTATATACATACACACTTATAGATGTATAGGTATAGATGGTATACTGTGATACATATCTATATACCCATCCAGGTACTGAATAGATAGATAGCTATACATGCATGTATTATATATATAGATAAATTAAATATATGCAGTTATAATACACGTCTATAGAGTTGTCTGAATATACAAATAAGTAAATAGATATATCTATATATGTATATAAACATATAGATGTGAATTATAACACATAGCTATATATTATTTAGGTACATAGGCAGAAACATGGCCAGTCCAGTGCACACCTGTTCGGTGTGTGGGGTGAAAATGCCCATGGAGGACGGCCATGATAGGTGCATGCTGTGCTTGGGTCTGGACCATGCACATACGGCCAGTTTGGACCCGGCATCCTGTATGAATTGTTTCATCCTGCCGGCTAGAGTGAGGGAGGCCAGGGCTCGGTCACTCTCGCTGGTACCGGTAGAGGCTATTTTAGCCCAGCAGCATCAGGCCAAGCGGATGAAGACTGCCGTGGGGGGCGACCAGCGGCAGAGGCAACCGCCGTCAGCCACAGCTTCGTCAGCCCCACCAGCTCCGCTAAATCCAACAACCCCACGGCGCCCAGCAGCCATAGTGGTGGCTCCTCCAGCTCTACGGCGCCTTATAACTCTGCGGCGCCCTACGGCCACAATATCGGCCCCACCGGCTCCACAGCACCCTGCTGCCATTGTAGGCCAGGAGGAGGTGCACCTGGAGGGGGGGTCGGAGGAGGAGGAGGTTGATGTGGTGGGGGATGACCCCGATGACCCCAAGGACCTCGAGGAAGAAGGCCTCCCCACCTGGCAGGAGGGGGAGGAGGCACAGGCGGAGGAGGAGCAGGAACAAGAGCAGTACCCCTCCTCCGATCTTGAGCTCATAGCACGGGCCGCACGGGCCCTGGACGTAGAGCTGCCCTCAGGGCGGACACAGAAAACCTCCCGGTTCGACGACGAGGGGGGGGACCAGCCGCACTCCCTCTTGGTGCCCCTGCTCCCAGACGTGGAGGACTTAGTGCTCCAGCAGTTTAAGAAGCCGACGGAGGCCCACCACTGGTCAGGCCTAGTTAGACGGCTAGCGAACGTGGAAGGTCCGGAGAGGATCGGCTGTGGCCCACCACCGACCTTGGATCGGGCCTTGGGGGCCTGGATCGCCCCCGCCACATCGGTTCTGGGGCAACCAGCCTGTGCCACAAAGGACACCAAGGCCATGGACACCATGCTGACCAGAGTGCATGGAGCCTTGGCAGTTCAGGGCCAACTGGCCAATACAGCATCGATCCTAGCCCTGTACCAACGCGGTCTGGCTAGGCAGCTGGACAGCGAGGGTCCCGACCCCACTGCGGAGTTGCAGCAGGTGTCTACGCTTTTGGCAAAACTAATGAAGGAGCAAGCGGTGGCATCAGGCAGGGCGCTTGCCTCACTCTGCGTGGCAAGGCGCCACCTCTGGCTGTCACAGTCGAAGCTGGAAGCGGCTGACAGGAAATGTCTGACGGCGCTACCCGTGGTACCATCGGCCATGTTCGGGCCGAGTGCCATGACATTGCTCCAGCAGGCCCAGGAGGGCCGCAAGTGTGCCAGGGAGGTGTCGGGGGCTATCCAGAAGGGTCGCAGCCAGCGTGTCACGACCCCACGGGCAGAGCCACCCCGACCGACTTATGACGCTCCAGGGGACCTAAGGGGCCAGTTGGACTCCTTCCGGCGCGGCAGGTCCGGACGAGGCCAGAGGCGTGCACGGGGGCGGGGCAGAGGGCCCCGGGCGCGCTCCTGACGGTGGGGGGGGCTCAACCCCCCCTTGCCGCCCCCTGGAACAGACATTGTTCCGGGGGACAATCGGGGCGGACCCCTGGGTGATTTCCACCATGACCCAGGGGTATCGGGTGCCGCAGGCCACTCAGCAGGCGCAGAGAGACCTGCGGGCCATAGTATGGGTTCATCCCTTTCCCCGGGGACTCAAGCTCTGGGCCTGGCCCCTGAGAGGGCGGAGTTCCTAGCCATGGGGTTGCCTCCATCGGTGGTTGGGACTCTGCAGGAAGCCCGGGCTCCATCTACAAGGAGGGTGTACGCATACCGCTGGGAAAATTTCCAAGTATGGTGCACTGCGAGGCAGGTGGATCCCCTCTCTTGTGGGGCTTGCGACATCCTCTCGTTCCTCCAGGGAATGTTGGAGGCAGGCAAGTCTCCCACGACTTTGAGGGGCATGGTGGCGGCCATAAAGGCGAACCGGGTTGGGCCCCGTAAACTGGCAGACGGTTGTTGCGACCTGATTAGTCAGTTCCTTAAAGGCGCCACAAGGTCTCATCCCTCGCAGGGTAGGCCGACAGCCCCCCCTTGGGATCTGGAGGTGGTACTGTCGGCCTTGCGGCACGGGCCGTTCGAGCCCCTGGAAACGGTGGAGCTGGAATGGCTCTCCCGCAAGACCGCATTTTTGCTGGCAATGGCATCCGCAAAAAGAATAGGTGAGCTACATGCCCTGTCAGTGCATGAGGAGTGCTGCCACTTCTTGCCCGAGGAGGCTGGGGTGATATTGCGACCGAACCCTGCGTTCCACCCTAAGGTTTGGTCTGGGTCTCGAGCCAGTCAGTCCCTTGAGTTGCGCCCGCTCGACCCCTCACAAGGAGAAGGGGGATCGGGCGGGCAGGCTCTGTTATGCCCCCTCAGGGCCCTGAGGACGTACCATCGGCGGACGCAAGACCTCAGGACAACGGACCAGCTGTTCGTCTGCTATAGACATAACTGCCTCGGGAAGCCGGTCTCGAAGGCTAGGCTTTCTCACTGGGTAGTGGAAACCATCCAGGAGGCATATAGACAGGCAGGCAAGCCAGCCCCGTCAGGGGTACGGGCACACTCGACTCGCGGCCTCGCAGCCTCATGGGCTTTGTGGCGAGGCGCGACCTTGTCCGAGATATGCACAGCAGCATCTTGGTCGACGCCCTCCACATTCACAAGGTTCTACTGTGTGAACGTGGCAGCCAGCACCCAGTTCACGGAGCGTGTACTGGGCTCCAGGCAGTAGCTTGGACTGGCCTTAGCGTCTAGGAGTTTGTGACTGGCCTCAGTGTCGGTCAGGGCCAGCTGGGCCTAGGTGGCGGCTCACACCTAGGCCACGAGTTTTGTTGACTGGCCTCAGGGTCTGGGGGCCAGCTGGGCCTAGGTTGCGTCTTGCACCTAGGCCACGAGTTTTGTTGACTGGCCTCAGGGTCTGGGGGCCAGCTGGGCCTAGGTTGCGTCTTGCACCTAGGCCACGAGTTTTGTTGACTGGCCGCAGCGTCTGGCTGGGCCAGCTGGGCCTAGGTTGCGTCTTGCACCTAGGCCACGAGCATCATATCCTTATACAAGGGCTTGGAGCAACAACAGCAAACAAGCTGAGTGCCGAGTCCGTCTTGCGGAGGAAGCCTCAGTTTGTCCGTGCGACCGCTCCTTGGTGAAACCTGCTCGTTGGGGGAAACCTTGGAGACGGCGTTCGGTCCGTGCGTCCAACCCTTGGTGAAACCTGCTCGTTGGGGGAAACCTTGGGTCGGCGTTCGGGTGGCCACTGGCCAGAGGGTCCAAGTGTGAAGCCAACCACGTTGGTAGATCCTTGGCTCCCTGGCTGCAGAAGCGCTGGGACCCAGAGCGAAACCGACCTCGTCGGTGAACCTCCGGTGGACCATCGCGGGCCGCGGCTGTATAGTATACAGTGTATACCGGCACATTGGTGAGCTGGCACCAGGGATGGCTACGGCCAGGGCGCTCACCACTTATAGGCTCTGATGGAATTCAGGGTAAACTGCCTCGGGCTGCCGCGGGGGCAGCTGGTCTGCTTATTTCCTCGCGGTGTGTCTTAGAGAGTTCCCGTACATATTGAATAATATGTAGTGGAGAGCCAGTCTCGAACACGATAGAGAACGGAGGGTTACACTCTCTGTAACCCAGGTTCTCTGAGTGGAGAGACTGGCTCTCCACGAAAGAGCCGCTCCGAAATTCGTGTCAATCAAGTTAATCGAAGTGGCTCTGCACAGATGGGGCTTAAGTAGCCCGCTGATTGGCATCTGAGCAGGGCCACCGTAGATGATGTGTCTTAAAGAGATATCCATGTACACTGCCCCGTGGGGTCAGTTCCCGTACATATTGAATAATATGTAGTGGAGAGCCAGTCTCTCCACTCAGAGAACCTGGGTTACAGAGAGTGTAACCCTCCGGTATGTGGTATACGCATAATTATGTTACCCTTTCAGGTATGTTGATGTATGTGTTACACATAATTATGTTACCCTTACAGTTATATTGATGTGTGTGTTACGCAGAATTCTGTTACCCTTTCAGTTATATTGATGTATGTGTTACGCAAAATTATGTTACCCTTTCAGGTATATTGGTATGTGTTATACAGAATGCTGTTACCCTTCCAGGTACGTTGATGTATGTGTTACACAGAATTATGTTACCCTTTCAGTTATATTGATGTATGTGTTACGCAGAATTCTGTTACCCTTTCAGGTATATTGGTATGTGTTATACAGAATGCTGTTACCCTTCCAGGTATGTTGATGTGTGTGTTACACAGACTTATGTTACCCTTTCATGTATGTTGATGTATGTGTTACACATAATTATGTTACCGTTTCAGGTATGTTAATGTATGTGTTACACATAATTATGTTACCCGGTCAGGTATGTTAATGTATGTGTTACACAGAATTATGTTACCCGGTCAGGTATGTTAATGTATGTGTTACACAGAATTATGTTACCCGGTCAGGTATGTAGACATTAATGTAGTGTACCACAATTTTTTTGTTTCCTAGATTAATTTTTTTGTTATTTAAATAATTTCAAGAAGAAATAAAATAAAAATCTAAGAAATTCCATAAATTAGAAAACAAATGTTTAAGAAGTAGTGAAAATAGCCGATCTGCAAGCTCACTCACAACGTGTCGCTTTGCTCACTCACAACGTGTCAAATGTATTTGTAGATCGGCTATTTTCACTCGTTTGGGTCACAGGCTAAAAGGTTTGGGAACCACTGTGTTGCGCAGAATTCTGTTACCCGGGCAGGTATGTTGACATAATGTGTTACACAGTATTATGTTATTGTTATGAGGCTCAACACATTGTCAGTGATGTTACCCATGTTTTAAATGGAGAGTTTCTACTTCTGCCCTCTGGGAGAAGGTACAAAGAGGAAGAACATCAGGTTTTAAAAAATCGTTTGTACCAGCGTCAACTAAAATGTTGAACGAGGTTCTGAAACAGCAGTGAATGTGAGAGGTTAGATTATCCACACTATGGGCTCCATTTCCGTCACCGCTAAACCCCTTATCCCTAAACTTCTTTGCCTTTTATTGTTTGTTTAACTATTTTGCAAAACATTTTTGAATAGTTAAATGGCCAGTCTACAAGCTCACAACGTGTCACTGTAGATTGGCTAGTTGAACTATTCAAAAATGTTTTTCAAAATAGTAAAAAAAAGGCACAGAAGTTTAGGGATAAGGGGTTTAGCGGTGACGAAATGGAGCCCATAATAATGTGCAATTGTGTAATGTTGTGTCTCCCTCTGTTATGTATTTCTGTTTGTCACTGATGTTGTTTTATGTGGGGCTGCAGCAGGGCGTGAAAGCCCCAAGACAAAAATGTCTCTTGTAAAGCTTACCTTGTTGTTTTCGTCGACTAAAACAAAGAGGAAAAATGTTCGTCGACTACCTTTTCTCGCTGACGAAAAAATGTTGTAACTGCACTCTGCTGTCCAACAAACCAAATCCCTAACATGTTTACATGTCATGGCAATAAAGGCTTCTGATTCTGATCTGATTCTGAAATGGAAGACTAAATATACTGACAATTTTGTCACCAAAATAAAAACTAGACAAGAGATCCAGTATAGGTCATTTTACACTCGGTTGCATGCTGAAAATAGCCGATCTACAAGCTTGCAAGATCGGCTATTTTCAGCAAGTATAAAATCAGCCATTACGACGGCATCAAGGCCCGCCAAAATACAATTTAGCCGACTAAATCGACTGTAGATTTAGTCGACTAAAACATATTGACATTTAGTCGACTAAAAGTAGACTAAACACTAAGACATTCCAGGTGACTCAAATGTGACGAAAAACTAAAAACGAGAACTATTCAAGACACTATGACTAAAACAAAAACAAAATCTAAACGTGCTGCCCAAGAAACAACACTGGCCTTGACCTTGAACCTTGACCCCTACTTGCGAGAAGAAATACTCGTCAGACCCGTTCAAGTGAACGGCTTAGGGCCGATTCATACTCCTATTTTAGAGCCGAATAAAAGTCGGTTCGGCGCTGTAGAGCCTACAATGTGACATCATTTGAGGTTCGGGGGGGCGGGTACCGTCCTAAAGTCGGCTCTTCGGTGCTACTGAACATTTCTGACGAGCCGAAATCATTTCGGCACTACAGCGCCGAAACAGCGGTAAAATAGGAGTATGAATCGGCCCTTACACTAGAGGTCCCATCTGTGCAGTCTGAACTGGGAAAATCTGCTTTCTGCTTCGATGCCCCTACTAC